>NC_069501.1:780491925-780791925 GCF_027579735.1 Bombina bombina | reverse complement strand
CATGTCACACTGAGCGCATACATTCAACCCAGTCCACTGAGCAATGTACATTAGATTAGTCATCCAGCAGCTCCAGTCCAAAGTAAGATTGTCCTTTGTCAGTTATGTAAAATGTGTGGAACCCCAACCCTTTGCAAGTGCAACCATAGACTTTCCTTTTAATATAATTTAAAGGGTCACTAAATAGAATGAAATTGCATAATTAACAAGTGCATAATAAAACAAAAAATGCAATATCACTTACTCTGAATTTCACAAAAGCAGTAGATTTTGTTTCTAGCAAATTATTTTTTTCTCCCATCTGCCAGCCCCCTGTATTATGTGACAGACATCAGCCAATGTCAGAGTATTATATTTATACCCTGTGAGCTTGTGCCTCAAAAAGTGTGCATATAAAGAGATTGCACTCAATTTTATATTGGAAGTGAGTTTGACATGAGTGCCCTTTTAAATTGGGACTTGTAAAAAGACAGAACAGGAGTAAAGGAAAATGGGATGTTTTATGGCTAAGTCTTTGTGCACGTTTATATGTGTAAGATTGTCGGATATTTGAAACTTTGTTGCATTAATACCGTACATTTAACATATGCCATAAAGTGCAACTCACAGTAACAAAACAGGGGTATTTGAAAAAGGTAATTTTGTCACAATGATTTGTGCTAATAATGATTTTAACATTGGCTGTGTAAGCATCTACCCATGGTAGCAAAAACACTGGGTGAATGGGGCTGGTATGTTTGTTATGCATAGCCAGATGCCTGCTCCATTCTGCTTGTCAATCAAAGTAAATTTGGCACTGAATGCTGTTTTGTTTCACAAGATAACACTGTAGCTGAATAATTTTACCTTCATATTTTCATTTTCTTTTTCTTCCCAGAAACTTTCTCTCTAGATTAGAAAAACAAATGATTTTCCTTTAGAAACTTCAGCCACTTAATACAAAATTGGGATATGATGGATCACTGAAAATAGCACTTTCACCTTCACCAATGTCAACACTACATTGGCAGCAATGTGCTGAGACTGTGCTACAAACATTTGAGGCAGAATGATTACAATCAAACTTGCCACAATGACCAGATTATACTGACAGATTAAAAACACCACCATTATTTATAAAAAAAAACTATAATAGAATATGATAAATAAAACTAATTTTCTAAAGGGGCGCAAAAGCCTAGCTAAGTATCAACTACTGCTAAGCTGTGTGGAAAAATTCATCTTTCTTTATAAAAGTGAGATTGACAGTATGTGCATGCGCAGGGTACTGAGCTTGGAGTTTATCGGGTAGCTGATTGGTAGAAATAACTAGCATAGGAGAGGGAAAGTTATCATGTTTCACTTATAAAAGTTTTTTTCTTACTGATTAGCAGGCCTTATAGGGAAATTGGTGCAGACCAGTGTACCCTCTAAAGCCAGTTATGTGTGCAGCCCAGCAGTGAAACTGTTAATTAGGTAACCTCACTCTGCAGTTAGCGAACATTACACAATGCAGACTGCAAGGTGTGGTTCTCTTATTAAATGTTTCACTGCTGAGCCGCACTCAGAACTGGCCTTAAAGGGAACACTGGTGCAAACCCTTATTAAATATATTCAAAAATTGAAGAAAAAAAAAGAACATGAGGAGGATACATTATCCCTCCTCTAAAGAAAGGCAATTCAGTTTTCTTTTTTATATGAAAATTATCAAAATATTTTTTTTCTAATAAAATTGCCTCCAATATCGAGACTGAATACACATTTAGAGTGAAAAAACACAAATAGGTGGTACCACCGACTCCATCAATATATACAGTATGCATAGCATATCATAACATAAGTCAGGAGGTTTACAACAATTCAATAGATTGTCCTTCAAAGGGCACTCACATAACAGAACCATGTGTATTGTGCTTAATCAGTGTGTAAAGTTCTGTTGTCAGATTGGATATTGTATATATAAGAACAGAGCCCTTGGCTGCATGTAATGTTATTCAAGGCTTCACACAGATATAGTGACCGTGGTAACAACCGCACTCAATATCTCACCTGGGTCTTCCGCTATTTACCAGTGCCGTGGCCATATAAGACAAATGTCAAGAAGGGCCCAACTGTATATGTAGTTGGTATCTGTACCTTTTTCCCCCAGCATCAATAGCCACTGTTCACCAGCTTCCGACAGCCAAGATTTTGCTAATCTTCCTGCCCTGTGTAGCTGCAGCTCCACAACTCCTTGCAGGTCCGTCTCCCTCTACAAATCACATGGAACGTCCTTAGACCATTCAGGTCGTTACCTGTCATGTGGGACCTACTTTTCTATGATAAACAAAAATTAATCAATCTTCAGCTTACCAAATCGGTTCAGGTGATCACCCATACAGTTATACTCCAAACAGGATATTGCAGACGTCACGTGAGTTTCACCCCTTCACTGTATCCATGTTGGGGCTTCTTCAGGGCCAACTGATTGGTAGATATGCTTCATGCACAGTAGTGCTCATGTTGGTGTTGAAAATATGCTAATTCAGCCTTTTTAACACAATTTGCAATGTGTCTTAAACATTTTTGCTCTATAGCTCAATATACTTTTGATTTCCCTGTCCCTATAAGAAAGCTTTTCAAAATAATTAATAATGTACAACAGTACCAGATTTATAATTTTAATAAAATAATTCCCCAAACTCTGGGGTTAGAGTCTAAATATATGATTTAACTCTAAACATGGGCATTTTATGTGAGTAGTTACAGAAGAATAAAAAAGAAATGTCAAAACAAAATGTTTTTATAGAAACTTCTTACAAAGCTAGTGATGAGAAGTACCCAGGTCCCATACGCATCATAAGAGAAGAATATAAAATATATCTTGTTACTAAGTACACATAATGCATAACCCTAAAAAAGAAATCATTGGATGCATATATCATTGATGGATCTATGCAAACATCTCTATGCAAACAGGCACATTCTAAGAATAATATGCATCCCATATACAGATAAACAAAATATATAACAAAAAGGCAAGCAATGCAGTTAGTATGTCTGCTTATAGAATAAACCAGTAATTAGTAATGAATGCAATTAGTTGTCATTAGTTTCATTAACAATGCTCTAGTTGTCCTCTCCATGCAGATTGTAAAAGGCAGATAAACGGTAGGCTATTGAATGCCAATACACCTCTCCAGAAATGTCAATAATTCTTCTAATTAAACCATTTGTACACATTTAGGGCTAGATTATGAGCGGAGTGTTATTTATCGCTCCCCCATGTGCACTAACTCTGTTAGTAGTAAACTATTTGTGCACATCATGTAGCACGAGTATTAGACGTTGAAAGTAATACGTTTTTGCACGAGTGCTAACTTGACGCTTGCAAAAAGCTGAACTTTGAATATCACATCCGCATTAATGTATTCCCCAAAGACTTCAATGGAGCACAAAAACTGGAAAAACACTAACACCTAACAAGTTGCGAAAACCCGATCGCGTTTTCTCAAGTGCACTAACCCGACATGAAATATTAATATTTTACATTCCAATGTTCTTCACATAGCAGAGTATGTTCTATTTATACTTTTATATATATATATATATATATATATATATATATATATATATATATAGTATATATATATCTGTTACATCTATCTATCTATATATATCAGGGCTCAAAATTTTCAATCGCCCACTAGCCATTGGCGAGTAGAAAATGAACTGTGGCGAGTAGATATCCTACCTAGATTGCAAAGTAGGGACATTTAAAACATTCATTTAAATTAATATTATAGGGAAATAAGAAATGCTTTTTAACCAAAGAATAGTTATTTTTTTAGCAGTAAACTCTCTTAAACGGATAATGTGCTCAGGCAAGCTTTTTGAGTTTTTTTGTATTCAAAGTAACTGCAGGGACATTTTTTGTTTTACTCCCACTGAAATATAGCAGTATCGCCGACACCTACATTATATTATCAACCCCTAATCTGCCGCTCTGGACACCGCGCTACAAACATTATAGTTATGAACCCCTAATCTGCTGCCCCCAACATCACCGCCACCTACATTATATTTATTAACCCCTAATCTGCCGCCACCTACCTACACTTATGAACCCCTAATCTGCCGCCCCCAACGTCGCCGCCACTATAATAAACATATTAACCCCTAAACTGCTGCACTCCCGCCTCGCAAACATTAGTTAAATATTATTAACCCCTAATCTGCCGGCCCTAACATCGCCGCCACCTACCTACATTTATTAACCCCTAATCTGCCGCCCACAATGTCGCCTCCACTATATTAAAGTTATTAACCCCTAAACCTAAGTCTAACCCTAAACCTAACACCCTCTAACTTAAATATAATTTAAATAAATCTAAATAAATATTCCTATCATTAACTACATTATTCCTATTTAAAACTAAATACTTAACTATAAAATAAACCCTAAGATAGCTACAATATAACTAATAGTTACATTGTATCTAGCTTAGGGTTTATTTTTATTTTACAGGCAAGTTTGTATTTATTTTACACCAACACCTAACACTACACTATAATTAAATAAATTACATAAATTAAAAACAATTAAATAAATTAAATTAAATTAGCTAAAGTACAACCCCCCCCCACTAAATTACAGAAAATAATAAACAAATTACAGAAATTTAAACTAATTACACCTAATCTAATAGCCCTATTAAAATAAAAAAAGCCCCCCCAAAATAAAAAAAAACCCTAGCCTAAACTAAACTACTAATAGCCCTTAAAAGGGCCTTTTGCGGAGCATTGCCCCAAAGTAATCAGCTCTTTTACCTGTAAAAAAAAATACAAACAACCCCCCCAACAGTAAAACCCACCACCCACACAACCAACCCCCCAAATAAAATACTAGCTAAAAAAACCTAAGCTCCCCATTGCCCTGAAAAGGGCATTTGGATGGGCAATGCCCTTAAAAGGGCATATAGCTCTTTTGCCGCCCAAACCCTAATCTAAAAAATAAAACCCACCCAATACACCCTTAAAAAAACCTAACACTAACCCCCTGAAGATCGACTTACCGGGAGACGTCTTCATCCAAGCCAGGCGAAGTGGTCCATCAGATGGGCAGAAGTCATCATCCAAGCTGGGTAGAAGTGGTCCTCCAGACGGGCAGAAGTCTTCATCCAGACGGCATCTTCTATCTTCATCCATCCGGCGTGGAGCATCCTCTTCATCCAACGACTAACACAGAATGAAAGTACCTTTAAGTGACGTCATTGCATCAGCCAATAGGATTTTTTCTACCTTAATTACCATTGGCTGATAGAATTCTATCAGCCAAACGGAATCTAAGGGACGCCATCTTGGATGACGTCATTAATGGTACTTTCATTCTGTGTTAGTCGTCGGATGAAGAGGATGCTCCGCGTCGGATGTCTTGAAGATGGACCTGCTCCGCGCCGGATGGATGAAGATAGAAGATGCCGTCTGGATGAAGACTTCTGCCCGTCTGGAGGACCACTTCTGCCTGGCTTGGATGAAGACTTCTGCCCATCTGGAGGACCACTTCTGCCCGGCTTGGATGAAGACTTCTGCCCATCTGGAGGACAACTTTGCCCGGCTTGGATGAAGACGTCTCCCGGTAAGTCGATCTTCAGGGGGTTAGTGTTAGGTTTTTTTAAGGGTGTATTGGGTGGGTTTTATTTTTAGGTTAGGGACTTTGGGCGGCAAAAGAGCTAACTGCCGTTTTAAGGGCAATGCCCATCCAAATGCCCTTTTCAGGGCAATGGGGAGCTTAGGTTTTTTTAGATAGTATTTTATTTGGGGGGTTGGTTGTGTGGGTGATGGGTTTACTGTTGGGGGGGTTGTTTGTATTTTTTTTTTTACAGGTAAAATAGCTGATTACTTTGGGGCAATACCCCACAAAAGGCCCCTTTAAGGGTTATTGGTAGTTTAGTTTAGGCTAGGGTTTTTTTTTATTTTAGGGGGCTTTTTTTATTTTAATAGGGCTATTAGATTAGGTGTAATTAGTTTAAATATCTGTAATTTGTTTATTATTTTCTGTAATTTAGTGTTTGTTTGTTTTTGTATTTATAATAATTAGATAATTTAATTTAATTTAGCTAATTGTATGTAATTTATTTAATTGTATTTCATTTAGTTAATTTATTTAATTATAGTGCAGTGTTAGGTGTAATTGTAACTTAGGTTAGGTTTTATTTTACATTTACTTTTGTATTTATTTTAGCTAGGTAGTTATTAAATAGTTTATAACTATTTAGTAACTATTCTACCTAGTTCAAATAAACACAAACTTGCCTGTAAAATAAAAATAAACCCTAAGATAGCTACAATGTAACTATTAGTTATATTGTAACTAGCTTAGGGTTTATTTTACAGGTAAGTATTTAGTTTTAAAAAGGAATAATGTAGTTAATTATAGGAATTTTTAGTTAGATTTCTTTTAATTATATTTAAGTTAGGGGGTGTTAGGGTTAGGGTTAGACTTAGATTTAGGGGTTAATAACTTAAATATAGTGGCGGCGACATTAGGGGCGGCAGATTAGGGGTTAATAAATGTAGGTAGGTGGCGGCGATGTTAGGGGCGGCAGATTAGGGGTTAATAATATTTAACTAGTGTTTGCGAGGTGGCAGTGTGGCGGTTTAGGGGTTAATATATTTATTATAGTGGCAGCGATGTCCGGGTTCGGCAGATTAGGGGTTAAAATTTTTCTTTTAGTGTTTGCGATGTGGGAGGGCCTCGGTTTAGGAGTTAATATGTAGTTTATTGGTGTTAGTGTACTTTTTAGCACTTTAGTTAAGAGTTTTATGCTATGGCTTTGTAGTGTAAAACTCTTAACTACTGACTTTAAAATGCGGTACCAGTCTTGACAGGAGAGGGTCTACCGCTCACTTTTTGGCAGACTCGTAATACCGGCGCTATGCAAGTCCCATTGAAAAAAGAGGATACGCAATTTACGGAAGTGGATTTGCGGTATTGCCAAGTCTGGCCAAAAAAGTGAGTGGTACACCTGTACCGGCAACACTCGTAATACCAGCGGGCATTAAAAAGCAGCGTTAGGACCGGCTAACGCTGCTTTTTAGGCATAACGCAAAATTCGCAATCTAGCTGTTTGCAACAGTTAGAGCGCCACTCGTAATCTAGCCCTTAGGGGAATAATCTCATTTTAATCTGTTATTTTATCAAGGTTGGTGATAATTACTGGGAGACTTGTTGCAATAACATTACCCAAGTTACAGTTTTCGAGTCTATGGGCTAGATTTACTAAGGGGTAGATTTACTAAGCAGCGGATGCTGCAATCTACCCCCATAGTTTCCGGCTCGCCGGAAACTTAAGTTAGGAAGCAGCTCCTGTTCCTTAACTTGTCCCTAGGTGATGGACTGCAATCATCCTGATTAGATACAATCAGAATGAATGACACCACCTGCTAGCGGCTAACTGGCCGCAAATGTACAGGGGGCGGCATTGAACAAGCATTTCACAAGAAATGCTTGTGCAATGTTAAATGCCTATTAAAAATAAACCCAACCTCTTCAGGACCCTCAAGCATATCTCTGAAGGGGCTACCAAGCTGCTCTGCACTTTATGGTTTTTATTTACAATTAAAAGAAAATAATGTAGGGGTTAAGATGAAGCCATGTTATAACATAACATTGGAGTCACTAGGATCTTGAGCCTCCAAGGTTCTCATCCCATATTAAACAGCTAAGCCCCACAATATTCAAAGTCTGCTGAAGCATCTTAGTAACTTCACAGTACTTCCTTTTTGTCTTCGGAATACAGAATCAGACCTGCAGAATAAATTACCATATCATTAAGATTTAGAATACATGCTTATTTTTACTGATAATATTTTTCTAATGACATTCGGGATGGGCATGTGTTGACACAATAAAAACTAAACCGGTTTGTTGTAAAATATCTTTTGAATGCGTGATGTGGATATTTGTTGTTTTAAACAAATACTATATTCCTTATGTTAAATATTACAATGTTACATTTGATTGGATAATTTTAGAAATCCTTTGAGAACCAATATTCAAGTACTCAAATTGCTATTTACATTTTGTTCTTAAACTTAATGCTACACATGAAATTACAGATGTAATGTTTGTTCTATAGAAACCATTTGAATGCAAGTTTGTAGAATTTCACTCATCCCCATACTTGTCTTCAAATTGTCAAATGGTTTTCTTTTCATGATCAGAGAATACATAGAAAAATAATAATCTGTCTCTCCAAATATTAATTTATTGACTGCAAAATCTTAAACTTTTTCTTATATATCAAATCTGCAAAATAAATAATTGTTATATTATATAATAAACAATTCTTAACTAAAAAAAATCTGGGTTTGGAAAACTCATGTATTTTTTTAACTAAAATAGTACTGGTTTATTACATTATGTTTAAAAATAATGATATCAAAAATATTGTATATGTATTATATATGGTAAATATTAAAATATACAAATAAATAAACACATCCAATGTCAGCACAATTGTGTGATTCTTATGATACAGTAAACCCTTTTGTCGTTAGTCCGTCAGTAGAAGAGGATGGCTCCGCGTCGGCTCCTTTGAAGATGGTGCTGCTCCGCTCCGGATGGATGAAGATTGAAGACGCCGCCTGGATGAAGACTTCTACCGGATGGAGCACCTCTTCTTGCCCCGCTTGGATGAAGACTTCTACCGGATGGAGGACCTCTTCTTGCCCCGCTTAGATGTAGACTTCTACAGGATGATGGACCTCCTCTGTTCACCTTGGATGAAGAATTCGGCTCGGCTGAGTGAAGACAACTCAAGGTAGGGAGATCTTCAGGGGGTTAGCGATAGGTTTTTTTAAGGGGGGTTTGGGTGGGTTAGAATAGGGGTATGTGGGTGGTAGGTTGTAATGTTGGGGGGGGGGGTATTGTATTTTTATTTTCATGCAAAAGAGCTGATTACTTTGGGGCAAGGCCCCGCAAAAAGCCCTTTTTAGAATAGGGTAGGGAATTTTTTATTTTGGGGGGCTTTTTTATTTTTATTAGGGGGCTTAGATTAGGTGTAATTAGTTTAAACTGTTTGTAATTCTTTTTTTTTTTGTAATTTAGTGTATGTTTTTTTTGTATTATAGAATAGTTTATTTTATTGTATTTTATTTTATGTAATTGTAGGTAATTTATTTAATTAATTTAATGATAGTGTAGTGTTAGGTTTAATTGTAACTTAGGTTAGGATTTATTTTACAGGTAATGTTGTACTTATTTTAACTAGGTAGCTATTAAATAGTTATTAACTATTTAATAGCTATTGTACCTAGTTAAAATAAATACAAAGTTGCCTGTAAAATAAATATAAATCCTAAAATAGCTACAATGTAACTATTAGTTATATTGTAGCTATATTAGGGTTTATTTTATAGGTAAGTATTTAGTTTTAAATAGGAATAATTTAGTTAATTTTAGGAATATGATTTTGTTTAATCTAAATTATATTTATGTTAGGGGGGTGTTAGGGTTAGGGTTAGAGTTAGGTTTAGGGGTTAATAACTTTATTATAGTAGCGGCGACGTTGCGGGCCGGAGATTAGGGGTTAATAATTGTAGGTTGCGGCGATGTTAGGGAGGGCAGATTAGGGGTTAATAAAATTTATTCTAGTGTTTGCAAGGCGGGAGTGTGGCGGTTTAGGGGTTAATACATTTATTATAGTGGCGGCGAGGTCCGGTCGGCAGATTAGGAGTTAATAAGTGTAGTTAGGTAGCGGCGACGTTGGGGGGGGCAGATTAGGGGTTAATAAATATAATATAGGAGTCGGCGATGTTAAGGGCAGCAGATTAGGGGTTCAGAGGGATAATGTAGGTGGCGGCGGTGTCCGGTCGGCAGATTAGGGGTTAAAAAATTTTATTACAGTGGCAGCGATGTTGGGGGGCCTCGGTTTAGGGGTACATAGGTAGTTTATGGGTGTTAGTGTACTTTAGAGAACAGTAGTTAAGAGCTTTATATTCACGCGTTAGCCCAAAAAAGCTCTTAACTACTGACTTTTTTTTGCGGTTGGAGTCTTGTGGGTAGAGGCTCTACGGCTCCCTTCTCCCAAAACTCCAAATACCGGCGTTAGGCAGATCCCATTGAAAAGATAGGATACGCAATTGGTGTAAGGGGATCTTCGGTAGCCTGGAATCGCGGTAGGGAAGTGAGCGGTAGACCTGTACCTGTCTGACTCTAAATACCAGCGGGCGGCCAAAAGCAGCGTTAGGAGCCCTTAACGCTGCTTTTGACGGCTAACGCAGAACTCTAAATCTAGGTGTACGTTTTTTCATGGGATTTCCATAGCGCAGCCATTACGAGTTTTGCAGTGAGGCTAAAAAGCTTGCGCTACACTCTATAAGACTAGATCCATACCGCTATCTGAGAGCAGAAGTTATGAGTTTTACGCAACAAAATTGTTACATAAAATTCAGAACTAAACTGTTACAAAGTACACTAAAACCCATAAACTAGCTATTACCACTAAACCGAGGCCCTCCAGCATCACAAATACTATAGTAAAGTTATTAACCCCTAATCTGCCGCTCCCGATCTCGCCGCCACTAACAAAATGTATTAACCCCTATTCCGCTGCTCCCCGACAATGTCACCACTATAATAAAGTTATTTACCCCTAAACCGCCCCCCTCCTGCATCGCAAACACTATTTAAATATTATTAACCCCTAATTTTCCATCCGTCCACATCGCCCCCACTATACTAAAGTTATTAACCCCTATTCTGCCGCTTCCCAACACCGCCACTATAATAAAGCTATTAACCCCTAAACCGCAAGTCCCGCACAACAAAATATACTAAATTAAACTATTAACCCCTAAACCGCAAGCCCCCCACAACAAAATATGCTAATTTAAACTATTAACCCTTAAACCGAAAGCCCCCCACATCGCAATAAACTAATTTAAACTAGTAACCCCTAAACCTAATGCCCCCCACTAAATTTATATTAAAAATACAATTTCCCTATCTTAAAAAAGTTAAGTTTAAACCTAACATCCTAACATAAACCCCACGTCTAAACACTAATCCACCGCCCCTGACATCGCAGACACCTGCATAAATTTATTAACCCCTAATCTACAGCCACCGACATCGCCGACACTTACATAATGTTATTAACACCTATTCCGCCACTCCCTGACAACGCCACCTCTATAATAAACCTATTAACCCCTAAACCACAATACCCCGCAACAAAATATACTAAATTAAACTATTAACCCCTAAACTGCAAGCCCCCCACAACGAAATATACTAAAGTAAACTATTAACCCCTAAACTGCAAGCCCCCCACAACGAAATATACTAGATTAAACTATTAACCCCATAACCGCAAGCCCCCCACAATTAAATAAACTAAATTCAACTATTAACCCCTAAACCGCAAGCCCCCACAATGAAATAAACTAAATTGAACTATTAACCCCTAAACCGCAAGCCCCCCACAATGAAATATACTAAATTTAACTATTAACCCCTAAACCTCAAGCCCCCCACAACAAAATATACTAAATTAATCTTTTAACCCCTAAACCGCAAGCCCCCCACAACAAAATATACAAAATTAAACTATTAACCCCTAAACCGCAAGCCCCCCACAACAAAATATACAAAATTAAACTTTTAACCCCTAAACCGCAAGCCCCCACAACAAAATATACTAAATTAAACTATTAACCCCTAAACCGAAAGTCCCCCACATAACAATAAACTAATTTAAACTAGTAACCCCTAAACCTAACGCCCCCCAACTTTATATTAAAATTACAATTTCCCTATCTTAAATTAAAACTTACCTGTCAAATTAAAAAAAACTAAAATAACTACTAAACTAAAATTAAACTAACTACCAATTAAAGAAAACTAAAATACACATTAAAAAAATCCTAACACTACTATAAAAATGACAAAGTATCTAATTACAAAATTTAAAAAATACTAAATTACAAAAAATAACAAACACTGAATTACGAATAATAACAAACGAAATTAACAAAAATAAAGAAGAATTACACCTAATCTAATAGCCCTATAAAAATAAAAAAGCCCACCCAGAATAAAAAAAACACTAACCAACAAGAAACTACCAATAGCCCTTAAACTCTAATCTAAAAAATAAACCCACTCAAAAAAGTTTAAAAAATCCTAACACTAACCCCTGACGATCCACTTACAGTTCCTGAAGTCCGGATACCCAGATGGCGACAGGTCTTCATCCAGACGGCGAGGTCTTCATCCATCCAGGTGGCGTCTTCTATCTTCATCCAGGCGGCATCTTATATCTTCATCCCGGTGGCGTCTTCTATCTTCATCCCGGCAGCGCAGAGCGTATCCATCCTGAAGACATCCGGCGCTGGGCATCCTCTTCATACGGTCGCCACTGTACACTGAATCTTCAGTGCAAGGGAGCTGTTTCAAAATGGCGTCCCTTGCATTCCTATTGGCTGATTTGATTTTGGAAATTGAAATCAGCCAATAGGATAAGTCCTACTGAAATCCAATTGACTGTTCAAATCAGCCAATAGGATGAGAACTACTGAAATTCTATTGGCTGATTTGAATAGCTAATAGAGTTTCAGTAGCTCTCATCCTATTGGCCGATTTGAACAGCCAATAGGATTTCAGTAGCTCTTATCCTGAATTTCCACAATCAGATCAGCCAATAGGAATGCAAGGGACACTATTTTGAAATGGCTCCCTTGCATTGAAGATTTAGTGTACGGCGACGTCCGTATAAAGTGGATGCTCCGCGCCGGATGTCTTCAGCATGGACTTGCTCCACGCCGCCGGGATGAAGATAGAAGATGCCGCCGGGATAAAGATAGAAGATGTGGCCTGGATGGATGAAGACCTCGCCGCCTGGATGAAGACCTCTAGCCGTCTGAATGTCCAGACTTCAGGAACTGTAAGTGGATCGTCGGGGGGTTAGTATTTGAATTTGTATAACTTTTTTGAGTGGGTTTATTTTTTAGATTAGGGTTTGGGCTTTCTTAAAAGAGCTAAATGCCCTTTTCAGGGCAATGCAAAAGAGCTAATTGCCCTTTTAAGGGCAATGCCCATACTAATGCCCTTTTCAGGGCAATGGGTAGCTTAGGTTTTTGTTAGAGTTAGGTTTATTATTTTGGGGGGTTGGTTGGGTGGTGGGATTTACTGTTGGGGGTCTTTTTGTTTTTATTTACAGGTAAAAGAGCTGTTTAACTTAGGGCAATGCCCTACAAAAGGCCCTTTTAAGGGCTTTTGGTAGTTTATTGTAGGCCAGGTTTTTTTGGGTGGGCTTTTTTATTTTTGCAGGGCTATTAGATTAGGGGTAATCCTTTTTTATTTTTGATAATTTCGTTTGTTATTTTTTGTAATTTAGTGTTTGTTATTTTTTGTAATTAGATACTTTAATTTTTATAGTAGTGTTAGGATTTTTTTAATGTGTATTTTAGTTTTCTTTAATTGGTAGCTAGTTTAATTTTAGTTTAATAGTTATATTAGTTTAATTGTTAGTTTAAACTTAGTTTTTTTTATTTTGACAGGTAAGTTTTAATTTAATTTAAGATAGGGAAATTGTAATTTTAATATAAAGTTAGGGGGACATTAGGTTTAGGGGGGTACTAGTTTAAATTACTTTATTGCGATGTGGGGGGCTTTCGGTTTAGGGGTTAATAGCTTAATTTAGTATATTTTATTGTGGTGGGTTACTGTTTAGGGGTTAATAGTTTAATTTAGTATATTTTGTTGTTGGGGGCTTGCGCTTTATAGGTTAATAGTTTAATTTAATATATTTCATAATGGGGGGCTTGCGGTTTAGGGTTTAATAGTTTAATTTAGTATATTTTGTTGTGGGGGGCTTGCGGTTTAGGGGTTAATAGGTTTATTATAGTGGCGGCGCTATAGGGGTTAATAACATTATGTAGGTTTCAGCGATGTTGGAGTGGCAGATTAGGGGTTAATAAGTTTATGTAGGTGTCGGCGATGTCGGGGGTGGCGGTCGGCGGATTAGGGTTTTTTAGATGTGGGGTTTATGTTCGGTTGTTAGGTTTAAACGTAACTTTTTTTTCCCCCATAGATATCAATTGGGTTGCTTTAAGGAGCTTTTCGTTCCGCAATCGCAGGTGTTAGGTTTTTTCTAACACTCTCTCCCCATTGATGTCTATGGGGAAAGCTAGCATGAGCACATCAAAACAGTGCTTGTATTTTGTGCGGTATTGAGCTCAACGCAACCATATCACACGCACAAGCCGGCTGTTTGAAAACTTGTAATGGCAGCGCTATGGAGGGTGAAATAACCAGCTTGTGTTGCATCCGTTAAATACCCTCTAACGCGCATAACTCGTAATCTACCTGATAAAAACATAGCATTTGATGGAAGATAAGAACCAAAAGGCCCATTAAGTCTACCCATATTACATTTTACTGTTTATCTTAGCATTGCCTTATGCATGTCCCAGGCATTTTTTTAATTATTTTACAGTCCCTGCAATAAGAAAAGCTTTAATGAATACACATTTTCACAAAATAAGTTAAAATATCATTACAAAAAGTAGAGCTTGATACACAAGGAGGACTTTGCTTTGACAGATTAACAGGCGTTCTTGAGAGCCCCATCCAAAACCCTGCAGAGAGATACCTATATGACCAAACTTAGCTATTGGTCTCTTCTCTCTAATGTAGCTTCTGCCAGTTCAGATGCTTTATATCATCCCTGCAATTTATCTACAATGTATTAGATTGTCGGAAAACTGTTTTTCAATGTTTTTATTGAGTGTCTGGAAAGCAAAGGGAGATTATATGTGTTAGTGAAACACACACATACAATCTGTAAACCGGGGCGCTAGTTACTACTAGTAATAGTAACCGGTGAAAAGATAATATACAAAATATAAAGGGATTGCACAAACTAAGGGCTCCATGTACTAAGCAGTCAGCGAGCTACCCGCAACAAATCTCGCGTCAAAACTCGCAAACTGATATGTACAAAGTCGTCAACTATGTTCAAACTCGCATCTTTAAAATTGCGAGCGTACTTATCCGCCAAACCTCGCTACCTCTCCATTTTTCACTGTAATTAGACACATTTGACCACCAACTCGCCAAAAACGAATGTACTAAAAAATCTATTTGTCCGCTCGCTACAATTTCCGCTCCCACCTCGTTATTTTTGCCTCGCCACCTTTTAGGTGGCGGGCAAGGTACAAAACAATAGGAAAGTCAATCTAGACGCCAGTCTAGACATATGTAAAAGGCAGTCATATCAGCATTGTACAGCATAACTGGCGTCTAATTTGTCTCTCATTTCCATGTACATAAATTGCGCCAAATTTGTCGACTGTAATTAAAGAGTAATCTATATTTTAAATTTGTATTGTTAGTTGTCAATCTTTATAATTATTTTTATATTAATATTTATATATTATCAGATCCAGATGAAGCCATATCCAAATTGTAAATAAATATTACAAAAATAACGCTCTGTTATCACTCTTCTTTTAAGTGCTATAAATCAGTGGCTATAACAATGTAATAATATATGCAAGAGTTGATGAGTAAATCAAAATGAAAACACTTCATAAAATACAAAACGCAAAATATAAACACAAACACGTTGAGGAAGGCGGCCGAATGTGAGAAACAGCAAAGAGTTCAGTTATGCTATGTAGTAGTGTTTAAGGAGCGAAGTATATCTGACACGTTTGCTTAAAGGGACACTGAACCCAATTTTTTTCTTTTGTGATTCAGAAAGAGCATGCAATTTTAAGCAACTTTCTAATTTACTCCTATTATCAATTTTTCTTCGTTCTCTTGCTATCTTTATTTGAAAAAGAAGGCATCTAAGTTATATTCTGGTTCAAAACTCTGGACAGCATTTGTTTATTGGTCGGTTAAATTAATCCACCAATCAGCAAGAACAACCCAGGTTGTTCACCAAAAATGGGCCGCCATCTAACCTTACATTATTGCTTTTCAAATAAAGCTACCAAGAGAATGAAGAAAATTTGATAAGAGTAAATTACAAAGTTGCTTAAAATTGCATGCTCTATCTGAATCACGAAAGAATAAAATTGGGTTCAGTGTCCCTTTAACAACTGTATTGAGTGTCGGACAGCATCACATATTAAAACAATACATGCATTAATATTTTGTTGAGGTGCCTTTAATAATGCATCATACAGTAGCAAAACTATAGCATCTCCCAAAAGCACCACAAAAATAGGTTTCAAGTTGGAATCCCCCTCCCCCCCTTCCGCCATAGCAAATATTATTTAAAAATCAAAGGTGTGGAAAAAAAGTCAAATAATGCTTTATAGCAGTGCTTATAAGATTGTAACCCTAAATTAGCTTAATCCAGTAATTGCCTTTAATTCAACCATGATAGTGAGTCTTCTTTTACGACAGCATTATAACCAACAACCTCATTTTATCCAGTAATCTGCAATACTATATAGCTCTTTATTATCCAATTTCATTCTTGGAGCACTTCTCAATAAACCATTAGTTAAATTTAATAGGGTAATTAAGGAACCCTTATATAGTAGGCCATAATGTATGTATCAATTTTTTCCATATCTGTATTGAGGTGAAATAGTTTAATATTGTTCCAAGAACTAAGGACTAGATTATGAGTGGTGCACTAACTGTAGTGTGCAAGCGATATATTCAAGTGCAAATTAATTTAAAGCCTGCCAGGTTAGCGTGACTTGAGAGCTCATGTAAAGGGTAGGGGGAGAAAAAGTTGCATAAAACACAAAATAAATACATGTAAACGTACAGTTAAACTCATATAAACACTGTCAGATAAAAAAATATTTTAAAAACAATTAATAAAAAGGTTATAAGGGCTCAAAGATATGAGGTCTCTGGTGTTAGAAAAAGAAAAGCAGGCAAAGTACTTTAACATTGAGATACATACATACATGTATATACATGTCTAAATATGTATATGTGTGTGTATATATATACACATATATACAGTATATAAAATAAATATATATATATATATATATATACTGTATATATATATATATATATATATATATATATACAGTATAGTGTATATATACAGAATAATTCGCCTAGATTTAGGGTTCTGCGTTAGCCGTCAAAACCAGCGTTAGGGGGTCCTAACGCTGGTTTTGGCCTACCGCTGGTATTTAGAGTCAGTCACTTTCCAGCCGAGACTTTTCCATACCGCAGATCCCCTTACGTCAATTGCGTATCCTATCTTTTCAATGGGATCTTTCTAACGCCGGTATTTAGTGTTTTGGCTGAAGTGAGCGTTAGAAATCTAACGACAAGACTCCAGCCGCAGCAAAAAGCCAGGAGTTAAGAGCTTTCTTTGCTAACGCCGGTTCATAAAGCTCTTAACTACTGTGCTCTAAAGTACACTAACACCCATAAACTTCCTATGTACCCCTAAACCGAGGCCCCCCCCACATCGCCGCCACTCTATTCAATTTTTCTAACCCCTAATCTGCCGACCGCACACCGCCGCAACCTACATTATCCCTATGTACCCCTAATCTGCTGCCCCTAACATCGCCGACCCCTACATAATATTTATTACCCCCTAACCTGCACCCCCCAACGTCGCTGCTACCTACCTACAATTATTAACCCCTAATCTGCCGACCGGACCTCACCGCTACTATAATAAATGTATTAACCCCAAATCCGCCTCACTCCCGCCTCAAAAACCCTATAATAAATAGTATTAACCCCTAATCTGCCCTCCCTAACATCGCTGACACCTAACTTCAAGTATTAACCCCTAATCTGCCAACCGGACCTCGCCGCTACTCTAATAAATGTATTAACCCCTAAAGCTAAGTCTAACCCTAGCCCTAACACCCCCCTAAGTTAAATATAATTTAAATCTAACGAAATAAAATAAATCTTATTAAATAAATTATTCCTATTTAAATCTAAATACTTACCTGTAAAATAAACCCTAATATAGCTACAATATAAATAATAATTATATTGTAGCTATTTTAGGATTAATATTTATTTTACAGGCAACTTTGTATTTAACGAGGTACAATAGCTATTAAATAGTTATTAACTATTTAATAGTTACCTAGTTAAAATAATTACAAAATTACCTATAAAATAAATCCTAACCTAAGTTACAATTAAACCTAACACTACCCTATCAATAAATTAATTAAATAAACTATCTACAATTATCTACAATTAAATAAACTAAACTAAATTACAAAAACAAACAAACACTAAATTACAAAAAACAAACACTAAATTACAAAAAATAAAAAAAGATTACAAGAATTTTAAACTAATTACACCTACTCTAAGCCCCCTAAAAAAATAACAAAGCCCCCCAAAATAAAAAAAATGCCCTACCCTATTCTAAAATAAAAATTTAACAGCTCTTTTACCTTACCAGCCCTTAAAAGGGCCTTTTGCGGGGCATGCCCCAAAGAAAACAGCTCTTTTGCATTTAAATAAACATACAATACCCCCCCAACATTACAACCCACCACCCACATACCCCTAATCTAACCCAAACCCCCCTTAAAAAAACCTAACACTAAGCCCCTGAAGATCTTCCTACCTTGTCTTCACCACGCCGGGTATCACCGATCCGTCCAGAAGAGGCTCCGAAGTCTTCATCCTATCCACCAAGAAGAGGAGATCCAGACCGGACCGGATTGAATCAGCCAATCAGATTCAAGTTCAATCGGATTGGCTGATCCAATCAGCCAATCGGATTGAGCTCGCATTCTATTGGCTGATCTATTGGCTGATCGGAACAGCCAATAGAATGCAAGCTCAATCTGATTGGCTGATTAGATCAGCCAGCCCTTTTAAGGGCTGGTAAGGTAAAAGAGCTGTTAAATTTTTATTTTAGAATAGGGTAGGGCATTTTTTTATTTTGGGGGGCTTTGTTATTTTTTTAGGGGGCTTAGAGTAGGTGTAATTAGTTTAAAATTCCTGTAATCTTTTTTTATTTTTTTGTAATCTAGTTTAGTTGATTTAATTGTAGATAATTGTAGATAGTTTATTTAATTAATTTATTGATAGTGTAGTGTTAGGTTTAATTGTAACTTAGGTTAGGATTTGTTTTACAGGTAATTTTGTAATTATTTTAACTAGATAACTATTAAATAGTTATTAACTATTTAATAGCTATTGTACCTAGTTAAAATAAATACAAAGTTAACTGTAAAATAAATATTAATCCTAAAATAACTACAATATAATTATTATTTATATTGTAGCTATATTAGGGTTTATTTTACAGGTAAGTATTTAGATTTAAATAGGAATAATTTATATAATAAGATTTAATTTATTTTGCTAGATTAAAATTATATTTAAGTTAGGAGGGTGTTAGGGTTAGGGTTAGACTTAGCTTTAGGGGTTAATACATTTATTAGAGTAGCGGCGAGGTCCGGTCGGCAGATTAGGGGTTAAAACTTGCAGTTAGGTGTCGGTGATGTTAGGGAGGGCAGATTAGGGGTTAATACTATTTATTATAGGGTTTTTGAGGCAGGAGTGAGGCGGATTAGGGGTTAATACATTTATTGTAGTAGCGGTGAGGTCCGATCGGCAGATTAGGGGTTAATAATTGTAGGTAGGTAGCGGCGACGTTGGGGGGGGCAGATTAGGGGGTAATAAATATAATATAGGGGTCGGCGGTGTTAGGGGCAGCAGATTAGGGGTACATAGGGATAACGTAGGTTGCGGCGGTGTCCGGAGCGGCAGATTAGGGGTTTAAATAATATGCAGGGGTCAGCGATAGAGTGGGGGGGGGGCAGAATAGGAGTTAATAAGTGTAAGGCTAGGGGTGTTTAGACTTGGGGTACATCTTAGGGTGTTAGGTGCAGATTTAGGAAGTGTTTCCCCATAGGAAACAATGGGGCTGCGTTAGGAGCTGAACGCGGTTTTTTTGAAGGTGTTAGGTTTTTTTTCAGCTCAAACTGCCCCATTGTTTCCTATGGGGGAAACGTTTTTGAAGCTGGCCGCGTCCGTAAGCACCGCTGGTATTGAGAGTTGCAGTGGCGGTAAATATGCTTGTAACATCCCTTTTTGGAGCCTAACGCAGCCCTTCTGAGAACTCTCAATACCAGCGCTGTTTAAAAGGTGCGGGGGGGGAAAAGCAAGCGTAGCTAACGCACTCCTTTGACCGCAGAACTCTAAATCTAGGCGTATATATTTGTGTGTACAGATGTATTTATGTATTTATATGTATATATAAACTGTATATATACTGTGTGTGTATATATATATATATATAGATATATATATAGATATATATATATATATTTACATACATATATACACATATAAACACATAAATACATATATATATATACATACAGTATATAGACATTGGAACCATTTGCAGTCAAGGTGATATAAGGTGTTTGAAAAAAAGGGCTTTAACATATATATGCATACATACACATGTCTAAATATGTGTATGTATATATATATATATATATATATATATATATATATATATTTAGCACTTAAAGAGATAGGGTTCTATATAGAATAATATGAACCAAAGCAAGACAAGGTTGCACAGGCTAACACATTTTAAACCAAACGTTTATTAAAGAGGTGGTAAAGACACCAGGTCTACCTTCACAAAATTTACAATGTTAAATACCAGATATAATGTGAAGCAGATAATAGCACATAACAGTTACATAGATATCAACCATATACCCAAATACTAGCATGTATATAAAAGCTGGCCAGCAAGCAGTCTGTTTGATAATCCGGACTCTTAGTGTGATAAACACGCTCCAGTGAACTGATACATGTACAGTCCCTTTACTCTGCTCCTATCTGGGCACTTAAGTGCGAACACACGCTCCGGTAGCAGGATATAAGTCCGGTCTCTTATAAACAAAGCAGGACTGAAAAAGGATTGAAAAAGGATTCTCAGCTGGACAGCGTAATCACAGCACAATACTCATGGGGTAATACCTGTTGCAAGACTTCAACCGCACGGCTTACCTACACCTTCCTGGATTCACGATTCATGAGGTGAATGCCATTCTGCTTCAATGTACCTCCATTAACCTATATTCATGTGTTGCAAATGTCGATGCGGGTCTTCACTTGCTAGGCTCCGGTAACGGTAGATGTTGTGAACAGGTGCTATCAGAGCTGCTTCACCTGATGGCATTCTCCACCCTACAAAGTTACCATCCAAACATTACACGTTTCGCCCCTCCCCTTTCTGGGTTGGACTTGAGGCTTCATCAGATGTATGATGTCACCACACCTAGTGGTGTTTAAATACCAAATCTGATACATTGTTGCACATCCCTTATTGTTACATCTTAAAGGGATACCATTACCGGAGCTTGGCAAGTGAAGACCCGCATCAGTATTTGCAACACATGAATATAGGATCATGGAGGTACATTGAAGCAGAATGGCATTCACCTCATGAATCATGAATCCAGGAAGGTGTAGGCAAGCTGTGCGGTTGAAGTCTTGCAACAGGTATTACCCCATGAGCATTGTGCTATGATTACGCTGTCCAACTGAGAATCCTTTTTCAATCCTTTTTTCAGTCCTGCTGTGTGTGTGTACAAATTGTTTTATATGAATAAATTAATACATATGTACACACATATTTACATATATATATATTTATAATATATATAAAATCAGCTATTTTTAGAGTGCTAACAGATTCGCAGCACTAAAAACATGGGTCTAATATGCAAGGTAACAATTATGGGAGACAAAGGGAGAGAGGGCCCTGCCAAGAGTTTCACTGTTGTAAATCAGGATAAAGGTAATCTACAAAGCAGCTGGGCTCATAGGCCTACATGCTAAGAGGGTTTAAGGGGATAACTAAAGGAGAAGAGAAACTAAGAAAATATTAGTTTATATTATCTGCATCCCTGATCAGTAGAGACTTTAAGTAGCGCTTGAAAGATGGAAAACTAATGGAGAGTCTTGTGGAGGGAGGCAGAGAGTTAAACAAAATAGGGGCCAGTCTGTAGAAGTCTTGTGGACAGGAATTTGAGGAGGTTGCAAGAGATGAGGAGAGAAGGAAGTCATAAGCACAGTGAAGGGGACGGGAGGGAGA
Source organism: Bombina bombina (assembly GCF_027579735.1). Taxonomy (NCBI): domain Eukaryota; kingdom Metazoa; phylum Chordata; class Amphibia; order Anura; family Bombinatoridae; genus Bombina; species Bombina bombina. The sequence goes on along the minus strand of NC_069501.1, from coordinate 780,769,858 downwards.
GTATCTGGAGACTAGGTTGAAGATATAGGGTGGAGCAGTAATTTGTCAAGAAAACAGACAAATCTTCTTCTTAAAAGAGTAAATGACTCCAATTTTATTTAGACAGCTCAGATGAACTGTCCCATATCACATCTATAAGACTATATAAGGTGTAAGGAGGTATCAACACATCCAGGAATATTATTTCTGGATATCATCACCTGCTATCAGCTAAACTTATAAATTCCCTATAAAGGTTATCACTTATTCCCAAAAATGTATAATGTCATTCTCAGAGTTGAATCCCTCTGGTAGCTGAGTTCTAAGTTTATATATCTAAAAGACTTCCTGCTTTCTAAGGACATATAATCTGTCTCCTCCTCTGACTGGTTTTCTAATTGCTTCAATTGCATTCCACACAAAACTACTGACATCTTGATTGTGTACATAGATAAAATGTTTGGCTAGGACTGAGCATGGGTTGTTATTTATTTATATAGGAGAGATGTTCCCTAATCTGGGTTCTTACATCCCTTGTTGTCATACCAATATACTGTCCCCCACAGTGAGAACATTCTATCATATAGATCATGTATTCTGTGTTGCATTTTAAACATTCTTTAATTTCAAAAGTTTCTTCTGTGGTTTGTGACCTAAAGCTCTTTGTGACTCTAGCATGGTCACAGGCTTTGCATCTCGCACTATCACATTTAAAGAGCCCATTCACAGTTAGCCAAGAGCTGCTGGATCCTGTATTCTTCTTTTTGAGCATACTAGCGGAAAGCATACTACTCAAAGTTTTACATTTTGAATATACAAATCTGCAACCCGTTTCCATTACTTGCTTTAAAGCTACATTGCCATAAAATACTGGGAAGTATTTTTTTCACTATTTTACAGATTTCATAATACTGGTTAAAGAACTTAGTTACAAAAACCAGTCTTTTATCTTCTATTTTCCTTACTTTCACTGTAAGCAAGCTCTCTCTGTCCATGCCATCCACCTCCCTGCTCACCTTCTCAATAACCTGTTTGGGATAGCCTCTATTCCTCATTCTACCAGTAAACTCTTTCTTTGCCTTTCTATAATCCATTAATTCAGAGCATTTTTTTCTTATTAACTGACCCTTGATTATCCCCTTGGCGATGTGTCTGGGATGGTTGCTGGAGGCTTGTAACAGAACATTGCCTGCTATTGATTTGAAATATAAATCAGTGATAACTTTTCCCCTTCGCATATCTCACCTCAGTTCAACATCCAAAAAGTAAATTTTATTTTTATTCTATTCATGAGTGACCTTTATGCTTTTGTCACTGTCATTCAAATAGGCTACAAATGCACCTGCTTCTGATTCATTCCCTTCCCATACCAAGATGAGATCATCAAACATTGTGAATAGCTTTAAGCTTTCCTGTGAGGGTTACTATCTTCATAGACCAGGGCACGCTCCCACCACTCCATAAAGAGATTGGCATATGAGGGGGAAAACCGTGCCCCCAGCGCTGTGCCCTGTCTTTGAAGATAGAATTTGTTTTCAAACATTAAATAATTATTCTCAAGTAAGAATTTAATAACCCTCACAATATATAGCTTAAAGCATTCATCGTAATCAGTACCATGATCCAGAAAATATCTGATAGCCTTCAAACCCAATGAGTGAGGAATTGTTGAAGACAAGGAAACCACGTAAATAGTCAACCAACTATCGCTGTCCTTCCACTCAAATGATTTGAACATGTTCAAAACCTGTGTAGTGTCCTTTAAATTACTCACTAAACCATCTAACCATTCCGATAGTGGCTCCAGCAAAAAGCCTATACCAGACACTATCGGTCTGCCTTTGATATTATCCAGGCCCTTGTGTGTTTTAGGTAGATTAAAAAAATTGTCATGATAGGGTTCTTTACAAAGAGGCAGTCAAACAGATCTCTGTCTATAGACCCATCCTTTAGGCCATCGTCTAATAAAGAGAGGAGATCTCTTTGGATTTGCTTCATAAAAACATCAGAAACATACCATTGTTTACAGATCCTCTGTAATTCTTTTCTGGGAAAGTTCTAATTATTTCCCTCTATACTGTGTAGGGTAAAAATTTTATTTTGCTTGGTTCAGAATACAATTCCATAGCTTTCTCACTTTCAGACATTAACTCCTGCAAGTTAAGAAATGCACACTCATCCTCAAAGTTCAGATCCAAATTACAAAGTGTATTACCCACATTCTATATACAGGTTCTATATTTTCCCCTGTTGAAAAAAATGTTTTCTGAGTGTAAGGAGGCGTACCAATCTATTTACATCAAGTATTGTTTGGAAAAGGTTAAAGTCATTACTAGGGATAAAACCTAAGCCATAGTTCAGGACTTTAAGTTATTCGTTAGAAAGTATGTAAGAAGATAAACTAATAACTGCATTTTCACATTTATTCCTTAAATCTATAATTTTTGTCCCCTTAACTGATAGCGATTTTGTTTGGTTTTTATATTTTGGGTTGCATTTGTCCTTGTTCCTCCAATTTTAATATCTGTTGTGTCCCTGTGAAAATCTTTTGTTTTAGGTTGTGTATCTGCCTTCTGTGTCTGGGGTTCCCTTCTTTCCTTGGGCCTAGCTCCCAATTCAGATGGCAGTATTTCATCCATCCTGATATCCTACCCTTTTGGGCTTGTTTACTTGGTACTACATCTATCTCTATTTCTGACTGTGCAAATTCATCTGATGTCGGCAAATCTTTGCCTGAAGAGGACCCATCATCACCTGTTGTCTCTATATCACTGAATGTAACTGATTTCTTTTTTCAGTTCTTTCTAGATTTTCTATGCCTAGACCCCTTTTCTTTCAGGTGAGGTTCTCTCTGATCAGCCCTGAAAGCTTTAAAATGATTTTTCCACACATAGACACGATTATTCAAATAATCCTTGCTGTCCCTCAGGAATTTAGAATGTTTTCAGATTAATAATTTGGTTTCTGGCTTCTTCAATTGCCTGATGGAGTATGGTATCATAAGTTTCATATTCTGCAACGTCTTCAAAATTGTTCATTTCCAATTGTATTTTAATAATGTCTTCTTTCAATAGTGCCAATTGTGACAACTTGTATTTGATTAATAATCCCTTTAATCTAAAGGAGCACTCTGTGAGCACATCATTCCATTCTGCAATGAAATGCTTGTCTTCAACTTCAAATGTGGGGACATTTTGCAGTTGTAGCCCTCTTTGTATCATCCCTCTGTTAATTTTTTTTCAAAAAATCAATTGTCTAGCCGCAACCTCTGTTCTTTTATTTTAAGTCACTCGATATTAATAAATAGGTCAGTAAGTTTAACATTGTCTTTATCTGAGCCTGCATTAAACAGATCCTCAATTTCTAATTTATCTAGATCCCAGTCATAAGTGGTGTTAAGCAGAAAGAATTCCTTCTCCACTTGCACCTCCATGGTAGATCAATCACAAAAGACGTGTATACAAACTAAAGTAGTGGCTCATTCATACAAAACTGGACCTGATATCACTTCAAATCTGTTCCAGAAACAGAGGCCTGTTCAGCGGTATGGAGGAAAAAAAAGTACCGATAAACAGACACAACCCTTATGCCTCTGTGTTAATTAGGCAGTAGCTTCCATAAAAACAGCAAAAAAACCTACCCCTATCAGATCCTACACTCAGCACATTAAAGTGAAATAGACTGATACCAGACTTAGCCATTACTCACATTCTCGCCGGCTCTCCTCAGCACTGGATAAACCTTTAAATAATTCACTGCTTCCTGCTTACAGCAACTGGACATAGAGCTCTGGATCCTAAAAGGAAAGGATCCCAACGGCCACACAGGGAAAGGGTATAGTGTGTACTCACACAAACTTCAGCCGGTCATGTGACATCAATCGTAATCTTCAGCTATTGCAGCCGTATATTTTCCTGGGGTGTATGAATATACAAGAGCCATTGGATTACTCGAAGAAGAATAAAGCAAGTTCCTCCACTTGCAAAAAGTACAAGAAAACAGACAAATTTTCTTCTTAAAAGAGTAAATGATTCCAATTTTATTCAGACATCAAAAACATCATATACAAAGATGGAAAAACAACCTGACGCGTTTCAGCTGTGTTACACGCCATACTCATAGACCATAATATTACAACACTCTGGGGCTTCTACCGGTGCTTGTGCTTAGCTTTAACTCTTTTGCTCCTGAGATGCCTCTTAAACCATATATCGCTTCACAGTTCTATCATAACATTGCTTCTTTTCATTCTAGTGATTATTATGTAATTAATCAAAAAATCAGTCAGGATTTTATGTTGTAATCTGGAAGCCAGTGAAGGGACTGGCAGAGAGGTGCACCAGAAGAGGAGCAACGTGTAAGGAAATATTAGCCTGGTAGAGGCATTTATTCTGGATTACAAAATAGTAATAATAGTAGAAATTAGTAAAATTGAAGAAAAAAATAGATGAGTCACTCATTAATGATGAAATGAAAACTTTGTATGATAACATAATAAAAGGTGTGGAAAAACTAACAAAGGAATTAACCATTGCTAAGGCAAATAAACTTAAGAGAGATCAGTTTGACTACGAGAACGAACAAAAATATAATTGGAAACCTAAGTATAGACAAATAAATTATTCAGATGAATTGAGACATAATAAACAAACATCAAAAAATAATAATAAAAATAATGACAAGAATACTAAAAGGGTCCCTGGAACTGATCAAAATAAGGAAATAACTAATAGTGGGGGGGAAAAAATCACAAGTGTCAAAGAGAAATAATAGTCCAAAGAACAAAACAACCTATTAGACTGGTAATAATAGAAGTTTTACGTTTTAAGTGATTCTAATCAAGATTTGTATAATGAGGGACCAAAAACAAATAATGGAAATAATGGGAATAATAAACTAAGACCAGCAATGGCTCCTTTTTTAAAGTCCCCCAAGAAAATGACAAAATGAAAACCAAGTGTAGAGACATGGAAAGAATAGAGATGGGAGCAAAACCCATACTGAAGAGGGGATTGGTATCAGGGATGGGAGAATTATGTGAGGAAACAAGAGAGACAGTTCAGAAATAGAAGATTCAGCCAAAACGAGGATGCAGAAGGGGAAGGAAGAAACAATTACAAAAACACAAGGTGGAACTAAATAACCAAAATAAAGCTAGTATATACAATCTATCTTCATATGAATTAGACGATAGTTCAATGGCATTATTAAGTAAGGGTTTGTCTTTTGCCCCTAAAAAAGGAATTGATAAATTCCAAGTTTATATTGACTTTCAGAGATTTATTAGAAACATCACATTAAAAAGATTCTTTGCCAAAAAAGATACCCAGTATGGTGGAAAACAAAAAAGTATTCTTACTGGGGAAGATATTAATACTCTGGAAATCCTAAATACATTGCACAATGTGGATAATATAGAAAATAATGCTAATTCAAATGGTGAAATATGTATTCATAGCAATAAGAAAAAACAGTCTACGTTTTACCCAATACATGCACTAGGAGAATATATTAAAACGTTTAAGAATCTAGTGGAGAAAGACCTAGAAAAACTACATTTAGATAAAGATTATCCTGATAACCTAACTAAAAGTGAAAGAAAAAGTTTAAAAACAACTTATGGAAAATGTTAACATCAGTATTTGCCCTGCTGATAAGGGTGGGGGAATAGTTATTCAAGATAGAGAGGTGTATATAATGGAGGCATTACACATTTTGAATGATGAGAGCACTTATAGTAAGCTTAAAACAGATCCAACAATTAGTTTTTTTTTCTGAACTACACTCACTACTAAACAATGGTGTAAAAGAAAATATATAACTATTGATGAGTTTAAATTCCTATATCAAGAACATCCTAAAATAGCGGTTATGTACCATCTTCCAAAGACACTAGTAAATCCGCCAGGAAGACCTAAAGTGTCTGGAATTGACTCTATTTTTGACTGCAAATGTATCAAGTTACATAGACTATTTTCTTAACCCATTGGTGTTGGAACTTAAATCCCATTTAAGAAATAGCATACATCTGATACATGAACTAAAAAATGTGGTTTGGAAGGAAGGAATGTTCCTTATAACATGTGATGTTACTTCCCTTTATACTATAATTCCCCATAATTTAGGTATAGAGGCATGCAAATATTTCCTACATAAAAAGGTATATTCCCTAATCAACAGATTTTTATTTCTTGAAAATTGCATTAGATATGTACTAGAACCCAATTATTTTTTATTTGAAAAGGATTTTTACCATCAAAAATGCGGTACGGTGATGGGGACAAAATTTGTACGCAAATCTTTTTATAGGGCTGTTTGAGGATAGACTAATTTGGAGTGATAATAATTAATTTAAATGTAATTTAATCTTCTACAAACGTTTAATTGACGATGTGTTTATGATTTGGAATAGCTCCCTGGTGGAAGCTGAAATATTTATTAAGTATATGAACACAAATTAATGTAACGTAAATCTTGTTAGTAATATTCAAGGCCAATCAATTGAATTTCTGGATTTTTATTATTTTTTTAGAAAATAATGAAATATATACAAAAAATTTCAGGAAAAAAGTTGATAGCAATGGCCTTCTGCATGCCAAAAGTGGTCACTACAAAAAATGGATTCAAAATATCCCTAAGAGTTAGTTTGCTAGGATTAGGAGAAACTGCTCTAAAATAACAGATTATAAAGAGGAAGCTGGTATTTTAAAGGATTCAAATCTAAATGTTATAATGAAACTGAACTATTAAACACTATGACCGCAGTTTAAGAAATTGATAGGGATACACTATTAATAAATAAAAAAGATAAGGATAAAATATTATTAAGACAGTTAGTGACACAAGTTAGTAAGGAAGGGAATAGGTCTGGTGCAGAGATGTTGATTTGAGTATCATCAGCATACAAATGGTGTTGAAACCCATGGGGCTGAATTAAGGAACCTAAGGATGATGCATAGATAGAGAACAGAAGGGGACCAAGGACAGAGCCTTATGGTACCCCAACAAAAGTGGTAAAGGGTCAGAGAAGGTTACACTAAAGGTCCGGTTAGACAGGTAAGAGGAGAGCCACAAGAGGGCTGTGTCACAGACAACAAAGGATTTGAGGGTTTGGAGCAAGGGTGTGGTCAACAGTGTTAAAGGCTGCAGACAGATCAAAAAGTTTTAATAGAGAAAAGTGGCCTATTGATTTTGCTGTAATTAGGACATTATTAACCCTAATCATTTCAGTTTATGTGGAGTGTTGGGGCAAACTCCAGATTGCAATGCATCACAGAGGGAGTTTAATGTAAGGAAATGTGATAAACATGTATATACAAGTCTTTCCAGACGTTTTGAGGCAAGGGGGATTAGTGAAATAGGGAGGTAGTTGGATGGCATTATGGATCAAGAGAAGATTTTTGAGGATAGTTGTTATTAGTGCATGTTTAAGGGATAAGGGAAATATACCAGTGCTGAGGGAGAGATTAACAATACGTATGAGGATAGGAGTAAGAGTAGGATAGTGGGAGGGCAGTAGTTGTGAGGGGATGGGATCAAGGGGACAGGTTGTGATCTGAGAGGAGGATATAAGGGCAGAAACTTCTTCCTCCATAGCAAGAGCAAAAAAGCTGAATGTTTGGCACTGACGGTTTTAGACGTTGGTGATTGGTTGAGGGGGTTGGAGACTGTGTTGAGAGATGATTTCATTTTTGATGGAATCTATTTTGTTGGTGAAGTGGTTGGCAAAATTTTGAGCTGAGAGCAAAGTGGTAATAGGAGGAGGGAGTGAGCGGAGAAGGATTTTTAAAGTAGAGAACAGACATTTTGGGTTTGAAGAAAGAGTAGAGATAAGAATAGAGAAGCAATCCTGCTTGGAAAAGTTAAAGGCAGAATAGTAAGAGTTTAAGGTGAACTTGCAATGAAGAAAGTCAGCTGAACAGTGTGATTTTCTCTAATGTCATTCAACAGTGCGAGAACATCTGCATAGAGAGCATATCAGTGGAGTATGTCAGGGCTGAGGATTAGTGCGTGACGTTTAAACTATGGTTGTAGGTGCCAAATTGTCAAGGACCAATGTAAGAGTGGAATTATAGTGACAAATAGATAGGTTAGAGCAGGTAAAGGAGGAGATGGAAGAGAGCAGAGCTTTGAGACAGTTTGAAAGATGTTATCGATCAAGTGACTTAATGCTTCTGTGGAGTTTGGTGTGAGGGTTAGAAGGAGGAAGTGCTGTGATGTTACAAGTGAGTAAATGATGGTCAGAAAGAGGAAAGGGGGAATTTGTGAAGTTTGAGAGAGTGCATTGATAGCTGAAAATCAGATCAAGGGAGCATCCATCTTTGTGAGTAGGAGAGTTGGACTATAACGACAGACCGTATGTGGAAGTGAGCTGGAGAAGTTGTTTTGCAGCAGGGGCAGTGGGATTGTCAACAGGGAGGTTGAAATCCCCAAGAATGAGGGCAGGGATGTCTGAGGAGAGGAAATAAGGTAACCAGTATGAAAAATGATTAAAAAAATTAGTTGAGGAGCCAGGGAGACGAAATATAACCTCAACAGAGAGAAAGTAGAGAGAATAAGCGAATCATGGGGGTTTCGAAGGAAACAAATGTGAAGGAAGAGATGGGTTGTATTTGTTGAAAGGTGCAGTGAGAACATAGTAAAACACCTACACCACCTCCTTGCCTGTTTCTACGCCTCAGGGTGTGGTTGAAGTGGAGACCCCATTGATAGTGCAGCAGGGGAAGCTGTGTCTGAGGGAGAGAGGCAGGTTTCTGTGAGAGCCAGAAGGTAATAGAGTTGGAGATAAAGAGGTCATGGAAAGAAGTGAGCTTGTTGCACACAGAGCGAGAGTTCCAGAGTGCACAAGTGAAGGGGGTGTTGGTTTTAGCTATAAAAGGAACTTGGATAAGGTTTCTAGTGTTTAGGTCGAAGCCAAGGCATACATGGCTGGGTGAGTTTAGGAAGTTGTGGGGGGCCAGGATTGGGGATATATCACCAGCAGTTAGTATGAGTAAGAGGGAGAGTGACATAAGATAAGATACAGATTTGCAGTAATGAGAGTGTCTTTGGAATGTCAAGCAGGGGGGAGAGTGAGCGTTCATGAGAGCAGAAGTGAGGTTATGATAAAAGGGATGGGCCAATGAATGTAGTAAGTGGTAAGGGGGAAGGAGTAAATGAAAAATAATCAGCTAGATTACGAGTTGTGTGTCAGGGTAAAAAAGCAGCGTTAAGAGGTCCTAACGCTGCTTTTTTACTACCGATGCTATTATGAGTCTTGAAGGTTTAGGGTCACCGCACACCGCAGGCCTTACCGCAAAACGACTTACGCAAACTTCGTAATTTTTTTTTTCTGTGGGACTTCCATAGCGCCGGTATTACCAGTCTGTCCTGGGAGGCCAAAAAGTGAGCGGTACACCCTACCCTGTCAAGATCCGTAACGCATTCTAAAGTCAGTAGTTAAGAGTTTTATGGTACAATGCCGTAACATAAAACTCATAACTAAAGTGCTAAAAAGTACACTAACACCCATAAACTACATATTAACCCCTAAACCGAGGCCCTCACGCATCGCAAACACTATTATAACATTTTTAACCCCTAACATGCCGCTCCGGACACCGCCGCCACCTACATTATATTTATGAACCCCTAATCTGCTGCCCCCAACATCGCCGACAACTACATTATATTTATTAACCCCTAATCTGCCACCCCAATGTCGCTGCCACTATATTAAATTTATTAACCCCTAAATCTAAGTCTAACCCTAACCCTAACACCCCCTAACTTAAATATAATTTAAATAAATCTAAAGAAAATTACTATAATTAACTACATTATTCCTATTTAAAACTAAATACTTACCTATAAAATAAACCCTAAGCTAGCTAATATAACTAATAGTTACATTGTAGCTAGCTTAGGGTTTATTTTTATTTACAGGCAAGTTTGTATTTATTTTAACTAGGTACAATAGTTATTAAATAGTTATTAGCTATTTACTAACTACCTAGCTAAAATAAATACAAAAGTACCTGTAAAATAAAACCTAACCTAAGTTACACTAACACCTAACACTACACTATAATTAAATAAATTAACTAAATTAACAACAATTAAATCAATTAAATTAAATTAGCTAAAGTACAACCCCCCCACACTAAATTACAGAAAATAATAAACAAATTACAAGATATTTAAACTAATTACACCTAATCTAATAACCCTATCAAAATAAAAAAAGCCCCCCCAAAATAAAAAAATCCTAGCCTAAACTAAAGTACCAATAGCCCTTAAATGGGCCTTTTGCGGGGCATTGCCCCAAAGTAATCAGCTCTTTTACCTGTAAAAAAGAATACAAACAACCCCCCCCCCAAAAAAAAAGCTTTCATCTAGCGAAGTGAATGTGCGAGCGGGTGCACAAAGTATAGCAAAATTGTGCATACATTTATATAAAATTGGTTTAATCTAATAGACGCAGCTGAAGATTCACTATACAAATATCAGTGTAGATAGTGGATACTCATGATGAGTCCCCTTTTCAATACATATGAGGATTGAAACCCAGCAGTACTGATATGTGCAACATCATTCACCATACTGAGATAACCTCTCAATCTTCTCACAAATCTCTCTCGTTTACATGTACAAAGCCTATCTGTAGTTATGGCACTTTACATAAATGTGCATTTACTATCTACTAAAGCGCTGTGACCTTTACAGTTGTTGTGAAAGTTTTGTTTAAACATCTGAAGTCATATCTCTGTGAGTACTGTTTTTATATATATATATATATATATATATATATATATATATATATATATATATATAAAACACGGAAGGGAACTGCACTCTCATACCGGACCGGGTACACATCCCATGACCCTGCAACATGCTCAGCCCTGGGTGCCACTGGCACTCACAGGAAGCTGTGCTGTCCCCAGAGCCACAAGCAGTTAACCCCAGACAGGTCTGGGTGCAAGAACCATAGGGAAAATTACAAAACAAATTAATACAACACACAGAGAAAACCCAGCACTCACTTACAAGCTCTCAGCTAAGATTTAAAAGCAAAAATGGAAAGGTTAGTCACCGCATCTGGCCAAATGGGACAAGCTCAGGTACCACGTCAAGGTCCTCTCCAATACCTGAGACCCTAAAACAGCCACACAATGCAAGCTTTCAAATCCAAACAAACTGAAAACAAGGGAAGGGTGCACAGGAATATGTAACCACCCTAGACATATACAAAACACGGAAGGGAACTGCACTCTCATACCGGACCGGGTACACATCCCATGACCCTGCAACATGCTCAGCCCTGGGTGCCACTGGCACTCACAGGAAGCTGTGCTGTCCCCAGAGCCACAAGCAGTTAACCCCAGACAGGTCTGGGTGCAAGAACCATAGGGAAAATTACAAAACAAATTAATACAACACACAGAGAAAACCCAGCACTCACAAGCTCTCAGCTAAGATTTAAAAGCAAAAATGGAAAGGTTAGTCACCGCATCTGGCCAAATGGGACAAGCTCAGGTACCACGTCAAGGTCCTCTCCAATACCTGAGACCCTAAAACAGCCACACAATGCAAGCTTTCAAATCCAAACAAACTGAAAACAAGGGAAGGGTGCACAGGAATATGTAACCACCCTAGACATATACAAAACACGGAAGGGAACTGCACTCTCATACCGGACCGGGTACACATCCCATGACCCTGCAACATGCTCAGCCCTGGGTGCCACTGGCACTCACAGGAAGCTGTGCTGTCCCCAGAGCCACAAGCAGTTAACCCCAGACAGGTCTGGGTGCAAGAACCATAGGGAAAATTACAAAACAAATTAATACAACACACAGAGAAAACCCAGCACTCACTTACAAGCTCTCGGCTAAGATTTAAAAGCAAAAATGGAAAGGTTGTGTGGCTGTTTTAGGGTCTCAGGTATTGGAAAGGACCTTGACGTGGTACCTGAGCTTGTCCCATTTGGCCAGATGCGGTGACTAACCTTTCCATTTTTGCTTTTAAATCTTAGCTGAGAGCTTGTAAGTGAGTGCTGGGTTTTCTCTGTGTGTTATATATATATATATATATATATATATATATATATACACACACAGTATATATATGTATAACATCATTAATATGTGTATGTATACCCCTGCATAATACTGTCTACATTTTTGGTGCTCAATAAATAACCAGTAATACTAATAACATTAACTGTAACAGTAATAGTAGTAATATTACCTTTTATCTGCTGGAGTGTATTAAAGTGTTTGCAAATAATTTATTTACCTTTATTTAGGCATTTTAAAAAGCTGATTTTGCCCATAGTATCATACTTAGTATAGGCTATAGAAAAACTGTGTATACATAAACAGCAGAAGAGATTACACTCCCAGTGGGGGTTAAGAAAGATAATTAATACAATGTTTATTTTCAATTGTTCTTTCTTAGGGACTGATTATCTAAACTTCATTGGATCAGACGTGATTTTTCATGCAAACACTCACAGGGGCTGCTGTGGTGGAATTATCTTAAAAAAGGGCAGTTCCTGCTTGATGTCTCCTATAGAAAGTAATGGAGCTAGCTGAAATGGGAAAGGCGTTCTTTAAAAATGAAAGTCTAAATTAAAAGTGGAGCACTAATTTATTGCACTCCCGCAAATGGGTAAATTTGACAGTTTATGGGCGTGCGATAAATAGCCAGCCATTACAAGTGTCTGGTTATTGCTACCGCAAGCTTGAGGTAGCAGTTAGCGCTCAAAAAAATAAACCTGAGGTCAGGTCCCCAATTGTCCCCAAAATAACATGTGAGGTCATTTTTAAAAATCAGTTTTTGGGGGCTAAAGTTGGCGGCTGTGGGGTGTTTGAATAAAAACGGCACTGAAAAGTGCCTTTATATAGTGGTCTATGAGAACTGTGTGTTCCCAGTAAATATATATGCTTATATACATATATATTTATGTGTTAATATGTGTATATACACATATTAGCACATAAATATATATGTATATATTCAAATACATATATATTTTAGATTTATATATACATATATATTTATATTTCACGGCATGAAAACGAGGCTCCCATTGAAGCCTATGGGAGTGCGCTCTCATGTTACGGTTTTTGATGTACTAACAATACAAATTTTTTCTGCGTATTTATGTGTGAATGGTTCAATTATTCATTTTGTATGATTTTTAAATTATGACTTTCATTATGCACTTTTGTAATGTATGCATCTCCTTTACCATACGAAAATGTACTATATGCCCCGACGGGAGACACCTTGTTTTCAGGGTAAAAAGTTGCTTTAGAAAATTCTAATAGGGAAATAAAAGTAATGGTGAACATTCCTAAATAATCATGCCAGCTCAGAGACCTTTAGATCATTGGGCCCTAAGTATTGGGCTTTGCTTTCATATAAGGAAACGTGTGTATACAAAAAGTGATAAAATAATCTTATTTCCCTGCAAGATCAACCCATTTTCACTTTTTTTTAACATTATATGAATAATCATGTTTAACTACTATTAAAAAGAACTAGTCAGAGTGCAATGCAAGTGCAGCTGTAAAGAGTTATATCTATATATACACATACAGCTCTGGAAAAAGTTAAGAGACCACTTCAAAATTATCTGTTTCTCTGGTTTTACTATTTATAGGTAGGTGTTTAAGTTAAATTCAGATTATTATAACTTTGGCGCCTAAATAATCTAGATTTTATTAAAGTCAGGAGACGAATGTTTTGCATTAATTTTTACTGACTTCCAAAATAGCAACAAAGAAACAAGCAACATAGGAACAAAAAACAACCAATCAGCAAAGCTTTCAGTCCTGGCAAATAGAATTGAGAAAACACAGAGGCCGAAGACCAATCTGCCTCTGCAAATAAATCCTGCAGGTTGCAACCTGACAAAAAAGCTTGAGAGGCTGCTGCACCTCTAACGTGAGCTCCAAACGAGGGAGAGACTCCCGTCTCAGACATAAGCAATTAAACCCATCTAGCCAAGGTAGGGACAGAAACCAGGCCAGGGATAGGCAAGGTATCCGTACATGGACACTAGTGTACATGACTAGCGTTTGCAGTGTCCTCCACAACCTTAGTATATCTTTTCTTTCTGATTAAATAATAGGAATAAAAATATATGTAGTGTGAATAAAGTTAGTGGCTTGTCAAGAGACTGCTAGCGATATATTGGATGATAAGTTATGGAATAAATAAAGCCTGAGTGAAATACTGGATGTGTATCTGCATCTGTATAATAACACCCAGCTCTATACAAAGACACAGTAGTGACACTGGCACATGCGTATAGCCAGACAAGGGCTGGTTATAGGGTCAGTGGTATCTACATCAGTATGATAAAACCCAGTGCTCTATAATGACACAGTAGTGACACTGGCACATGGGTATAGCCAGAGGAGGGCTGGTTATAGAATCAGTGGTATCTACATCAGTATAATAACACCCAGCACTATATAATGACACAGTAGTGACACTGGCACATGGGTATAGCCAGAGGAGGGCTGGTTATAGAATCAGTGGTATCTGCATCAGTATAATAACACCAAGCACTATAAAATAATGTTTTTAATTTCAAATGTACCTTGGTGTCCTTCACTAAGGTCTGTACTTTGAAAAATGTCCGCCACAGCCTTTGTCTGTCCCCATCCCTGGACCGGGCAGTGAGGAGGCACAAAAGAAATAAGCAGAGGGCCTGATAGGTCTCCACAAAGGCTTTCAGTCCTGGCAAGGTAGGCCCTAAGGCAAAGGGCTACACAAATTTGGGGGTCCTCAGGAAAATAAGGGTAAAACAAAACTTTAGAGGAGGACTTGGTCCTGTGAGAAATGGAAAAGGAAATACCCTTGGGGGGAAAGGAGATGGAATGAACATCAATGGTCCTACTGTCAGAGACCCGACGAAAAGAAACTAAGCAAAGAAGCATGGCCATCTTAGTGGACAATTGCTTAAGAGAGAAGAATTAGAGGGCCAATCTCTAAGGGAAGAGAGGACCAAATTGACATCCCAACAAATCGAATAATGAGGTTGAGGAGGATTCTTAAACTGAATGGCCCGAAGAAGTCAGCAGACTAAAGGATGCCTACCTGCAGGGACACCCTCAAAAGGAAGGTGGCCTGCCAAAATGGTGGAACGAAACAGGTTGACCATGTGGTAAGCTTTTCCTTGAGAAAAGAGTTTGGTAAGAAAATTTACAATCATGGAAGGAGAGGCAGAAAAGGGATCAACATCTCTCCCCATGCACCAATGAACCCAGACTGCCCAGGCTGAAGCATACCATTTTTTTGTACCTGGGACCCAGGATTCATGCAGGAGGAGGGAAAACTCTTGCGAAAGGCCCTCGGAGGACCAGGATCCCCTGAAATCTGCCAAACCAGGAGGTTCAGGTGACCCTGAATTAAGAGAGGATAAAGACAATTCTGGAAGTCCACCAGAAGATTGAGAAGGTTGGGAAGCAGTCGAGGAGGGGCAGAGCACATCTCCAGAAGGAGAGAAAACCAAGGTTTGGACGACCACTAGGGGGTTATCAGAGTCAGGAGACATTGGAAGTGTTAAACACACAAGAACGTCCTTGCCAGAAGAGCAAAAGGAGGGAAGGCATAAGCCCCGCGGGGAGGCCAGACTTACAGAAAAGCATCCAATCCTTCACAGTCTGGATCTGGGAGCCAACTGAAGAATCTCAGGAGCTAGTGATTGGTTCGAGACACAAACAGCTCCAGTGAGAGAGGGCCAAAGATCCAACATATCTCTAGAAAAACTTGACGGTTCAGCATCCAGTCACTGGAGTCCCTCCAATGGTGAGAGAACCAGTCTGCTGTGAAGTTGGATATGCCTGAAATGAATTGGGCACCGACAAAAATCCTGTGCTCCAAACAAAAAAGATAGAATTGGGAGGTAAGATTTGACAAGGTTTTCGATCGAGTTCCACCTAACCGATTGATAAAAAAATTGTCCATTCGTAAAAGAACGGCAAAAGAGCCAGCCAATAGCTCCAAGTTATGTGAAGGTTGTATTCCTCTCCCATCCAGGGGCAGCCGGTGGAGGATGGCCCACAAGAAGCAACCCAGCCCAAAAGGCTTGCATCGGAGGACAGAACTAAATCTGGGGTCGACCCGAAAATCGCTCTGCCATTCCACGCCTCCAAAAGAAAGATCTGTTGTTGATAGGAGCGAGACTCCTGAAAGCTCTTTAGACGTTGCATGGTACAGTAGTGGAGGGGAGCCATAAAATTGGCCTGGATGGACAAGGACAGGAGTCCAATGATTCTCAACAATTGATGGATGGAGACGGTGGCCAGAGCCGATCAAAACTCCAACTTGATTCAGTCTATCTTCTTTTGAGGGAGAAGAAGTTGGCCCTGGGAAGCATCTATGGAAAAGCCCAGGAATTCCACCAGGTGTAGATGGGAAAGGCTTGACTTATCCTCGTTATACACAAAGCCCAGAGAAGAGAGGACATGTCTCAAAGTTGGGAAAGTAACAAGTCCTTTTCTTGTGCCATGAGGACAATGTTGTCCAGGTAAATTACAAGGCGGAACCTGCGAGCCTGGAGACAAGTCACCACTGGGTTGAGTAGCTTTGTCAAGAACCAGGGGGCGGGGCTTAGTCCGAAAGGAAGGCAGGTGAACTGCCAAAGCTGGTTTGCCCATTGGAATCAAAGGAATTTTTGACAGAGCTCTATAGTGCCTTTTGAGAGAAGGGACAAAACTTCCTCTTTGATAAGATTCTGGCCTTCCAAGGACAGATGTAAAGGATTGGAAAGGTGGGATTGGAAGGGAGGACTAATGAACTCTATGACGAATCCTTGTACAGATTGGAGAACCAGGGATTTGCATTAAGCAACTAATTTTGGAAAAATGGACGAGTCTGCCCACAAACAATATATGGGAAGAAGGAAGGGGGCTCACCTTGGTTCGGGTTGGGAGGATCTGGAAGGGTTTGTGAGGGTCCAGCTGGTCTGGATCTGTACGGGAACATGGCTCTGTTGTAGTATCCTGGTGGGTACTGGAACTGATTGAGGCCCATGAATTGACGTTGGCTGAGATTTGGCGGCCGGGCAGATGACCTCTGAATCTACCGGCCCTGGTAAAAACATGTCTGGGCTGAAAGAAGTCTGTATTTTGTCAATAGAAGTGAAAGTTGAAACATAGTGCCTCATGATGGTGAGAAAAGAGTCCCCAAATAAAAGACCTATACCTTGGGAACCTGCCTCTTCAGTCACTAGACTGCTAATCAATGCGCAGTAGCGCAGCTCTACATCTTTTGCTAGAAAGAGCGGCATTAACATTGCCCAGCAGATAAAAGGCTCTGAAGGCCCAGTCTCTGACCATGTAAGGGTCTAAAGAAGAGCCTGAGAGAAGTGCCTCATCGGAAATAAGTAAAATCTGGGCCAAAGAGCCAGAAATGTCCAGGAGCTTGTCCTGGGCGCCACAACGGGATCTCTCCAGGCCCTTCCTTTGGTCCTTACCTTTCCTGGTCAAGAAGATTACCAGTTTAGGATCAAACTCAGGGGTGGTTGACTCTCTGCCTGGGAGAGAAGGCCTACAGCATTCAGCCCTGAATAGGGCCCTATCTTCTCAATCTAGGGGTTGGTGAAGCCATCTCAGAAGGAACCTATACAGATGAGTAGGAAGAGACCACTCGGAAGAGCAATTTTTTTTATGTATTTAGGATTAAAAAGCGGGTTACCCATGGGATCCATAAGATCCTCATCCACTTCCTCATCTGCATAAGTCCTCCCAGAGGAGCTTTGCAAGGGGATTTTTTTCAAGGACTCCATCCGAATCCCAATCAGGGTCTGGGTATTAATCCTGATCAAGATAATTCAAATAAAAAATTTCAGAGTCTGTGCACAGCCATCCCTGATTAGTATCCTCAGGGTTAAGGATTCTTCTACTCCAATTTACCTCCAGGAATGAGGTTCTGTCACCCCTAATAATCCTGTCCGGGGGAAGGGCCTCCAATTTACAGGCTGGTTCCTTGCCTTTAGAAAGGTGAGATTGGGAACACCACGCCTCTTTGTGGGGTTGTGTGGAATCTTCCTCTGAATCAGAGGAATGAGGGGAATCATTCTTTGGGGTAATAAGATTAGAAACTTCTTGAGGGAGGGGGGGATGGGGCAGATGTGGAGGGAAGTTCCCACTGAGAAAATGCCTGTTGAACCACCAAATTATTAAACTCCAAAACCTCCTCTTTGGAGTATGAGGCCTTATCAGCAGATTCCATATCTGTACCTGCAATGTAGAAATTATTTTGACTAGGAAAAGAGGGGGTATAGTTTCTCATCATAAACAATAAAAAAAGTTATAAACCAACGGTAAAGGAGTGTATTTTTTTTAAATTCCCTTGCAATAGAATTTTTATTGTTTTAAAAGATATATCATTCCTTTATTACCCATTCCCCAGTTTTGCATAACCAACACTGTTATATTAAAGGGACAGTCAAGTAAAAAAAAACTGTTTCAAATAGAGCATGTCATTTTAAACAACTTTCCAATTTACTTTTATCACCAATTTTGCTTAGTTCTCTTGGTATTCTTAGTTGAAAGCTAAACAAAGGAAGGCTCGTATGATAATGTCTAAGCCCTTGAAGGCCGCCTTTTATCACATGCTTTTTTATTTGCTTTTCACAACAGGGGAGAGCTAGTTCATGTAAACCATATAGATAACATTGTGATCATGCTCGTGGATTGTGGCAGGCACTGCACTTATTGGCTAAAATGAAAGTCAATAGATAATAAATAAAATGTCGTGTGATCAGGGGCGGTCAGAAAATGCTTAGATACAAGTTAATCACAGAGTTAAAAATTATATTAATAAAACAGTGTTGGTTATGCAAAACTGAGGAATCGGTAATAAATGGATTATCTATCTTTTAAAACCACAAAAATTCTGGTGTTGACTGTCCCTTTAATATACTTTTTACCTCTGTGATTACCTTGTATCTAAGCATCTTCTGACAGACCCTAATTACATGACTTTTTATTTATTATCTATTGACTTGCATTTAGTACTGTGTTGTGCTAAATCTTAAATAACTTCTCGGGCGTTAACACTATCGGCCAGATTACGAGTTTTGCGTTATGAGCGGCTCGTTACTAACTTGCAAGTTATTCCCACCGCTCACCTCCCTATAGTGCTGCTATACTATTACAGGTTTGCAAAAACCCGGCAATAGCAAGCAATACTGCACAGTTGAGCTCCATACCGCACACAAATACCAGCGCTGCTTTGAGCTGTTTTTTCGTGCTTGTGCACGTTTTCCCCTAACAAAAAGCACCTGCAATAAAGGAGCGTAAAGCTCCGTAATGCAGCTCCATTGATTCCTATGGGGAAAGAAAAGTTATGTTGACATCTAACACCCTAATATAAACCCAGAGTCTAAACACCCCTAATCTGCCGCCCCCGACATCGCCAACACCTACATTACACTTAAACCCTAATCTGCCGCCCCCGACATCGCCGCCACCTACCTACATTTATTAACCCCTAATCTGCCGCCCCCAATGTCGCCGCCACCTACCTACACGTATTAACCCCTAATCTGCCTTCCCAATGTCGCCGTCACCTACCTACACTTATTAACCCCTAATATGCCGCCCCCAATGTCGCCGCCACCACTATACTAAAGTTATTAACCCTTAACCTCTGGCCTCCCACATCACTAACACTAAATAAATATATTAACCCCTAAACCTAAGTCTAATCCTAACCCTAACACCCCTAACTTTAATATAATTAAAATAAATCTAAATAAAAATTACTATCATTAACTAAATAATTCCTATTTAAAACTAAATACTTACCTATAAAATAAACCCTAAGCTAGCTACACTATAACTAATAGTTACATTGTAGCTATCTTAGGTTTTATTTTTATTTCACAGCTAAGTTTGTATTTATTTTAACTAGGTAGACTAGTTAGTAAATAATTATTAACTATTTACTAGCTACCTAGTTAAAATAAATACAAATTTACCTGTAAAATAAAACCTAACCTGCCTTACACTAACACCTAACATTACACTACAATTAAATAAATTACATTAATTAAATACAATTAACTAAATTGCAAAAAATAAAAAACATTAAATTACACAAAATAAAAAAGAAATGATCAAATATTTAAACTAATTACACCTAATCTAATAGCCCTATAAAAATAAAAAGCCCCCCCAAATAAAAAAACCCTAGCCTAAACTAAACTGCCAATAGCCCTTAAAAGGGCCTTTTGCAGGGCATTGCCCCAAAGAAATCAGCTCTTTTACCTGTAAAAAAAATACAAACAACCCCCCAACAGTAAAACCCACGACCCACAAACCAACCCCCAAATAAAACCCTATCTAAATAAACCTAAGCTCCCTATTGCCCTGAAAAGGGCATTTGGATGGGCATTTCCCTTAAAATGGCATTTAGCTCTTTTTCCTTGCCAAAACCCCTAATCTAAAAATAAAACCCACCCAATAAACAATTAAAAAATTTTTTTAAAAAAACCTAACATGGATGTCCGGTTTTTGAAGACTGGACATCCATCCTCAACGAAGCCGGGAGAAATCTTCATCCAAGCAGCAAGAAGTCTTCAACGAAGCCGGGAGAAGTCTTCATCTAAGCGGCAAGAAATCGTCCTCTAGACAAAAACCTAGCTACAATGTAACTATTAGTTATATTGTAGCTAGCTTAGGGTTTATTTTACAGGTAAGTGTTTAGTTTTAAATAGTAATTATTTATTTAATGACAGTCATTTTTATTTAGATTTATTTTAATTATATTAAAGTTAGGGGTGTTAGAGTTAGACTTAGGATTTGGGTTAGGTTTAGGGGTTAATAACTTTAGTATAGTGGTGGCAGATTAGGGGTTAATAAGTTTATTTTAGTGTTTGCGATGCGGGAGGGCCTCGGTTTAAGGGTTAATAGGTAGTTTATTGGTGTTAGTGTACTTTGTAACACTTTAGTTATGAGTTTTATGCTACAGATTTGTAATGTAAAACCCATAACTACTGACTTTAGATGGCGGAACGAATCTTGACGGTATAGGGTGTACCGCTCACTTTTTGGCCTCCCAGGCAAAACTCGTAATACCGGCGCTATGGAAGTTCCATTGAAAAAGGACTTTTTGAAAGGTGCGGTAGTTACATTGCTTTACGGCCAAAAAAGTGTGCGGTACAGCTATACCTGCAAGACTCGTAATACCATGGATAGTGAAAAAGCAGCATTATGAGCCTTAACGCAAAACTAGTAATCTAGCCTAATGTTATCTATATGGCCCACATGAACTATCAATCTCCTGCTGTGAAACGCAAATACAAAAGCATGTGATTAAGAGGCTGTCTATAGAGCCTTTGAAACAGGCAGACATTTAGAGGTTTAAATGTTATAAAGTATATTAATATATTAATGTTGGTTGTGCAAAGCTGGGGAATAGGTAGTAAATGCATTGAGGCCTATTTATCAAGCCGTCAACTGCAAATACGCTGGAATTCCGCAGCGTAATTGTGGAGAGCTTGATTACCCTTAGTTATCAAAGCCTACAGACCGGCAAAAGTTGAAATTTGTGACGTAACATACGATCCGCCGGTCTCAGATCGATGCTTACGTCACTACAGATGTTCCAAATGCATATTCGGCACTATCTGACTACTTTTGCTAGTTAACAAATTCCTAGCAAGTACGCTCACCACTATTCCGGCCCAGAGTACCTGGTTTTCAATCCGCTGCCCTGGAGGCGGCGGATGCCATAGGAATCAATGGGAGTCTGAAAGCAGCGAAAGCTCATGTTCACTGCTGTCCGATATCCCATTGATTCCTATGGGAGAATAAAAGTTATGTTTACACCTAACACCCTAACATTTACTCCGAGTCTAAACACCCCTAATCTGCCGCCCCCGACACCGCCGCCACCTACATTATACTTATTAACCCCTAATCTGCCGCCCCGCCACCGCCGCCACCAACATTATACTTATTAACCCCTAATCTGCTGCTCCCGACACCGCCGACACCTACATAAAGTTATTAACCCCTATCCCGCCGCTCCCGGAGCCCACCGCAACTAAATAAATGTATTAACCCCTAAACCACCAGCCCCCCACATCGCCATAAACTAAATTAAACTATTAACCCCTAAACCTAACAACCCACTAACTTTATATTAAATATTAACTTATCCCTATCTTATAATAAGTTTTAACTTATCTTTAGATTTAAATTAAACTATATTAAACTATATTAAACTATATTAAAAAATATTAAACTATATTAAATTAATAATTAACCTACCCTATTATACTAAAATTACATTAAACTACATTACACTAATAATTAATCTACCCTGTTATACTAAAATGACATTAAACTAATAATTAGCCTACCCTAACTGTTATACTAAAATTATATTAAATTATATTAGACTAATAATCTACCCTAACTGTTATACTAAAATTTCATTAAACTACAAATTAAATTAAATATATTATATAGTTAAAAACCTAACCCTACTCAAATAATTTAAATCTACAATTAAAAATTACAAAGTTACAAAAAACTAACAACTAAGTTGCAAAAAATAACAAACACTAAGTTACAAAAAAAATAAACACTAAGTTACACAAAATAAAAAAGAAATTATCAAAGATTTAAACTAATTACACCTAATCTAAGAGACCTATGAAAAAAAGCCCCCCAAAATAAAAAAAACCCTAACCTACAATAAACAACAAATAGCCATTAAAAGGGCCTTTTGCAGGGCATTGCCCCAAAGAAATCAGCTCTTTTACCTGTAAATAAAAAATACAAATACCCCCCAACAGTAAAACCCACCACCCACACAACCAACCCCCCCAAATAAAAACCTAACTAAAAAAACCTAAGCTCCCCATTGCCCTGAAAAGGGCATTTGGATGGGCATTGCCCTTAAAAGGGCATTTAGCTATATTGCAACCCAAACCCTAATCTAAAACTAAACCCACCCAATAAACCCTTAAAAAATGCTAACACTAACCCCTGAAGATACACTTACAGTTTTGAAGATGCGACATCCATCCTCCAAGAAGCCTGCAGAAGTCTTCATCCAAGTGGCCGAAATCTTCATCCAAGCCCGCAGAATTCTTCGCCCAGATGGCATCTTCTATCTTCATCCATCCAGCGCGGAGCGGCTCCATCTTCCAGACATCCGACGCGGAGCATCCTCTTCTTACGACGTTTTCTTCCCGAATGAAGGTTCCTTTAAGTGACGTCATCCAAGATGGCGTCCCTAAAATTCTGATTGGCTGATAGAATTCTATCAGCCAATCGGAATTAAGGTTGAAAAAATCCTATTGGCTGTTGCAATCAGCCAATAGGATTGAACTTGTATTCTATTGGCTACTCCAATCAGCCAATAGAATGTGAGCTCAATTCTATTGGCTGATTGGATCAGCCAACAGGATGAACGCTCAATCCTATTGACTGATTGCAACAGCCAATAGGATTTTTTCAACCTTAATTCCGATTGGCTGATAGAATTCTATCAGCCAATCAGAATCTAATGGACGCCATCTTGGATGACGTCATTTAAAGGAACCTTCATTCGGGAAGAAGACGTCGTAAGAAGAGAATGCTCCGTGTTGGATGTCTGGAAGATGGAGCCGCTCTGCGCCGGATGGATGAAGATAGAAGATGCCATTTGGGTGAAGCGGGCTTGGATGAAGATTTCGACTGCTTGGATGAAGACTTCTGCCAGCTTCTTGGAGGATG
This sequence comes from Bombina bombina, assembly GCF_027579735.1. NCBI lineage: Eukaryota > Metazoa > Chordata > Amphibia > Anura > Bombinatoridae > Bombina > Bombina bombina. Next base: position 780,746,141 of record NC_069501.1, on the reverse strand, counting down.
GATGTCGCAGCTTCAAAACTGTAAGTGGATCTTCAGGGGTTAGTGTTAGGATTTTTTAAGGGTTTATTGGGTGGGTTTTAGTTTTAGATTAGGGTTTGGGCTGCAGTAGAGCTAAATGCCCATTTAAGGGCAATGCCCATCCAAATGCCCTTTTCAGGGCAATGGGGAGCTTAGGTTTTTTTAGTTAGGTTTTTGTTTGGGGGGTTGGTTGTGTGGGAGGTGGGCTTTACTGTTGGGGGGGTATTCATATTTTTTATTTACAGGTAAAAGAGATGATTTCTTTGGGGCAATGCCCCGCAAAAGGCCCTTTTAAGGGCTATTTGTAGTTTATTGTAGGTTAGGGTTTTTTTATTTTGGGGGGGCTTTTTTTTCATAGGGCTCTTAGATTAGGTGTAATTAGTTTAAATCTTTGATAATTTCTATTTTATTTTGTGCAACTTAGTGTTTATTTTTTTTTTGTAACAGTGTTTGTTATTCTTTGTAACTTAGTTGTTAGTTTTTTGTAACTTTGTAATTTTTAATTGTAGAATTAAATTATTTGAGTAGGGTTAGGTTTTTAAATATATAATATAGTTAATTTAATTTGCAGCTTATTGTAATTTTAGTATAACAGTTAGGGCAGGTTAATTATTAGTTTAATATAGTTTAATTTAATTTTACTATAATAGTTAGGGTAGGTTAATTAATAGTTTAATATAGTTTCATTTAATTCTAAAGGTAAGTTTAAATTTATTATAAGATAGGGATGAGTTAAAATTTAATATAAAGTTAGCGGGTTGTTAGGTTTAGGGGTTAATAGGTTAATTTAGTTTATGGCGATGTGGGGGGCTGACAGTTTAGGGGTTAATAACTTTATTTATTTGCGGTGGGCTCCGGGAGTGGCAGGATAGGGGTTAAGAACATAATGTAGGTGGCAGCGGTATAGGGGGCAACAGATTGGGGTTAACAACATAATGTAGGTGGTGGTGGTGTAGGGGGCAGCATATTAGGGGTTAATAAGATAATGTAGGTGGCGGCGGTGTATGGGGTGGAAGATTAGGGGTTAATAACATAATGTAGGTGGCGGTGGGCTCCGGGAGCAGTGGAATAGGGGTTAATAACTTTATTAGAGTGGCGGTGCGCTCCGGGAGCAGCGGATAGGGATTAATAAATTTATTTAGTTGCGGCGGGGTTGGTGAGCGGCGGGATAGGGGTTAAACAGTTTAGTATATTTAGTTAACAACAGACCGCTGCTCATCACCCCGTACTTGGTGCGCGGCTTTTTGACAGCTTTTTTGTTAAATATGGAGAGCGTATTCAGGTCCGCGGCCGCGATGTTAGGCGATTTCAGGCGAGTGTATTTGTGCTGTCAAATACAGCACAGTTGATGGCTTGATAAGTAGGCCTCATTATCTATATTTTTAAACAATAACAATTTTACTGTAGACTGTCCCTTTAAGTAAATATAAACAATTTTTTGTTTATGTTGTATTCGTTATAAAATATATTTGCCAAGTCACTTGCTGTCTGCAGGGCACCAAAGAAAAGAGGAAGTTATTTCCTGTTACTATTTGGTTATATTATCTGCTCTTTGCTGATTGGTTGTTTTTTGTTCCTATGTTACTTGTTTCTTTGCTGCTGTTTTGGAAATCAGTAAAGATTAATCCAAAATATGAAGCCTCCTGTCTTGCCAAAAAAAACAAAATTTATGCTTACCTGACAAATGTATTTATTTTTTGACACGATGAGTCCACGGATCATCTTAATTACTAATGAGATTTTCACCTCCTGGTCAGGAGGAGGCGGCAAAGAGCACTACAGCAAAGCTGTTAAATATCACCTCCCTTCACTCCCAACCCAGTCATTCGACTGAAGTAAAGGAGAGAAAGGAAGTAACAAGGTGCAGAAGTGTCTGAAGTTTATAATAACCAACAACCTGTCTCTTACAAAAACAGGGCGGGCCATGGACTCATTATGACAAAAAGGAAATAAATTTATCAGGTAAGCATACATATTGTTTCCTTTTAATGACATGATGAGTCCACGGATCATCTTAATTACTAATGGGAATCAATACCCAAGCTAGAGTACACAGATGATATGGTTGGGACAAGACAGGGAACCTAAACGGAAGGCACCACTGCTTGAAGAACCTTTCTCCCAAAAGCAGCCTCAGCCAAGGCAAAAGTGTCAAATTTGTTGAATTTTGAAAAAGTGTGAAGAGAGGACCAAGTCACAGCCTTGCAAATCTGTTCCACCGAAGCTTCATTCTTGAATGCCCATGAGGAAGCAACAGCCCTCATGGAATGAGCCGTAATTCTCTCTGGAGTCTGCTGTCCAGCAGTCTCATATGCAAAACATATGATATTCTTCAGCCAAAAAGAAAGAAGTAGCCGTAGCTTTGTGTCCCTTACGTTTTCCTGAGAAAACTACAAACAATGCAGAAGACTGACGAAAATCATTAGTCGCCTGCAGGTAAAACTTTAAAGCACGAACCATGTCCAAATTGTGCAGAAGCCGTTCCTTCTGAGATGTAGGATTTGGACACGAAGAAGGAAAAACAATCTCCTAATTAATGTTCCGATCAGAAACTACCTTAGGAAGAAATCCTAATTTAGTACGTAAAACTACCTTATCAGAATGAAAAATAAGGTAAGGGGACTCATACTGCAATGCCGAGAGCTCTGACACTCTACGAGCAGAAGAAATAGCAACAAGAAATAAAACTTTCCAAGATAACAATTTAATATCTAAGGAATGCATAGGCTCAAACGGAGCCCCTTGAAGAACTTTAAGAACTAAATTCAAATTCCATGGAGGAGTAACTGGTTTGAACACAGGTCTGATCCTGACCAAGGCCTGACAAAATGATTGTACATCTGGAACATCTGCCAGACGTTTGTGTAACAAAATAGATAAGGCAGAGATTTGACCCTTTAGGGAACTTGTCGATAATCCTTTCTCCAAACCCTCTAGGGATCCTAATTCTATTCCATGAGTAGCCCTTGAACTCACACCAATAGAGATATTTACGCCATATCTTATGGTAAACCTTTCTAGTAACAGGCTTAAGAGCCTGAATCATGGTCTCAATGACCGAATCAGAAAAACCCCGCTTGGATAAAATTAAGCGTTCAATCTCCAAGCAGTCAGCTTCAGAGAAACTAGATTTGGGTGAAGGAAGGGCCCTTGAATTGGAAGGTCCTTCCTCAACGGAAGTCTCCAAGGTGGCAGAGATGACATGTCCACCAGATCTACATACCAAATCCTGCGAGGCCAAGCTGGAGCAATGAGGATCACTGATGCCCTCTAATGCTTGATTCGAGCAATGACCCGAGGAAGAAGAGCAAACGGAGGAAATAGGTATGCTAGACTGAAGGTCCAAGGAACCGCCAGAGCATCTATCATTTCTGCCTGGGAGTCCCTGGACCTCGATCCTTATCTCGGGAGATTGGCATTCTGTCGAGATGCCATGAGATCTAATTCCAGCTGACCCCACTTGAGAATCAGGCTGGAGAACACTTCCGGATGGAGTTCCCACTCCCCCGGATGAAAGGTCTGCCTGCTCAGGAAGTCCGCCTCCCAGTTGTCCACTCCTGGGATGTGGATCACCGACAGGCAGCAAGAATGGGCCTCTACCCACTGAATTATTTTGGTTACCTCTGTCATCGCTAAGGAACTCCTCTTTCCTCCCTGATGATTGATATAAGCCACTGAAGTTATGTTGTCCAACTGGAACCTGATAAACTGGACCGAGACTAACTGGGGCCAGGCCAGAAGAGCATTGAAGATCGCTCTCAGCTCCAGAATGTTTATAGGAAGAACAGACTCTGACTGAGTCCAAACTCCCTGAGCCTTTAGGTAGCCCCAGACTGCTCCCCACCCAAGAAGGCTGGCGTCTGTTGTCACAATCACCCAAGATGGTTTGCAAAAGCAGGTTCCCTGGGAGAGATGAGCCAGAGACTACCACCATTGAAGAGAATGCCTTGTCTCCTGCTCCAGTAGTATTTGAGGAGACAAATCCGCATAATCTGCGTTCCATTGCCTGAGCATGCTTAACTTTAGAGGTCTGAGGTGGAACCGAGCAAACGGGATGATGTCCATTGCCTCCACCATCAGCCCGATTACCTCCATGCACTGAGCCACTGATGGCCGAGGATTGGACTGAAGGACTAGACAAGTATCAATAATCTTTGATATCCTGACTTCTGTCAGAAAAATCTTCATTGATAGGGAATCTTTTATGGTTCCCAAGAAAGTAAAATATAAACTGAAAAAGAAAACTTGAGCAAGTCTTTTGTGTAAAACGTAACATTTATTTCACCCCTGTGGGTAATTAAGAAAGCACTCCATAAACTCCACCACATAGAAACAGTTCAATACATTAAGTAGAATACAGCTGTGTTAAGCATACGCGTTTCAGCAGAAGCCGTAGTCATAGTCTAACTAAACTTAAAGAGGGCAGGATTTAAATACCCCCAAAAACACAGCCATAGGTTAAAACAGATAAAATTCAGCTGTAAGTGTCAATTGTCTTAATTAAGTTGGTTAACCCCTTACTCTAAAATGGAAACGGACCCACACATGTGAAACAATATACATCAAAGAAACCTGTAAATTAAAGCAGTGTTATATTGAAGGAAACAGTGAATACGGCTTAAACTCATTCACTCCAAACGCACTAAGTGTTTAAATTAAAAGATTAAAGTGACCACAAAACTTGATGTAAATAATAAAATAGGATAAACCTGAAAACCCATGTCTTCTATATATAATTACCATTTATCTACAGAGCACCTAGGTTCTAGATAATTATTGCGAGTAAAATGAAAAATCTATTATGGGACTCGAACTCACTACCTACTGGTCTATGGACAGAAACTGTAACCACTAGGCTATCCACAGACTGTATAAAGAGCTACGTTTGCTCAGTGACTTAAGATGAATGCTGGTACCCTAGGGATTTTGCTCTGCTATATGCTTGAGATAAGAGCAAAAATATATGATGAGATAAACAAACGGCACCTACTAGGTGAAATATAAGGTAATCTAACATGTATAAAAGAATGTAATCTATATACATACAGAAATGTATCTGTATTACCACCTATAGTAGTATAGGATGTCCCATCAAGGACATTCACTCCAAGCGCACCAAATGTTAAATGAAAAGATTGCAGTTACCGCAAAACCTGATGTAGAAAATAAAATAAAATAAAATAAATTAAACCTGAAAAGCCATGTCTTCTATATGTAGAGTTACCATTAATCTATAAAGCACCTAAATTCTAAAAGGTTATTACGAATAAAAATACAAAATATTATGGGACTAGAACTCCTGGTCTATGGACAGAAACTGTAACCACTGGGCACAGAAGATTGGATTACAGATTGTTCCCTACAGTTCGCCTTCCAGGATTGGTGGAGTCTGCCCTGCCTACTACACGCCCACGACTTGGCAGTACAGTGAGCGGCTGCTTGAATGCCCGGCTCTTCAGAGGCTTAGGAGACGGATCCACTTTGCAAGGAGCTGAATATTACAGGAGAGACACGCAACAGTGAGATTGTTTGTTTTCTTCATAGGACCCGGTACGATCCGGTTATGTCCTAGGCGACAAGGGAATCTATACCAGCTCAGAATTTCAGAATCAGCATAACTGCTTGAAGGCAGCACATTGCTCTAACGTCTATGCTTGGGAAGCAAACAGCGGCAAGCTTTGATCGGCTGCAGGGTAAGCCTTATGAATTACTGTGATTTTCTTGACTGCATATATTACATGTACAGTTTTACTAGAATTTAGGCTTAAGGCTCCTCCTGAACATTTGTCACACTTAGTCACATTAGCCTAACCTAACGGCTTGTGACTTTTTTCCTGTTTCCTTTTTCTTGTACTGTTTGTCCCAAGAAAGTAACCCTTGTTTTTGGGACTAAGGAACTCTTTTCCAAATTTACCTTCCACCCATGAGATTGCAGGAAGGACAACACCATGTCTGTGAGGGATCTTGCTTGTTGTAAGGATGGCGCCTGGACTAGGATGTCATCCAGATAGGGTGCCACTGCAATGCCCCGTGACTGAAGCACTGCCAACAGTGATCCCAGAACCTTTGTGAAAATTCTGGGAGCTGTGGCAAGACCGAAAAGAAGAGCCACGAACTGGAAGTGTTTGTCCAGAAAGGCAAACCTTAGGAACTTGTGATAATTCTTGTGAATGGGAGCATGCAGGTACGCGTCCTTTTAATCCACTGTTGTCATAAATTGACCCTCTTGGAGAAAAGGAAGAATGGAATGAATAGTTTTCATCTTGAAGGACGGTACTCTGAGAAATTTGTTTAGACTCTTGAGATCTAAAATTGGTCTGAAGGTTCCTTCTTTTTTGGGAACCACGAACAGATTGGAATAAAAACCCCGACCCTGTTCCTGTATTGGAACTGGAACAATCACTGCCAGGTCAGAGAGGTCTCCTACACAGTGTAAGAACGCCTCTCTTTTTGTTTGGTCTGCAGATAATCTTGAAAGCAGAAACCTGCCTCTGGGAGGAAAACTTTTGAACTCTAATTTGTATCCCTGGGACACAATTTCTATTGCCCAGGGATCCTGAACATCTCAAACCCAAGCCTGAGTGAAGAAGGAAAGTCTGCCCCCTAAAAGATCCGGCCCTTCATTCTGTCTTTGACTCAATAGCAGGCTTCTTGGATTGTTTTCCCTTATTCCAAGACTGATTGGGTCTCCATGCAGGTTTAGACTGTTCCTGCTTAGAGGCGGTAGAGGAAGAATTTCCCTTGAAATTTTGAAAGGAACAAAAATTACTCTGTCGGTCGTCTTTTTTGTTTGTTTCTCTTATCCTGAGGGAGAAGATAACCCTTACCTCTCGTGATATCAGAGATAATTTCCGTCAGGCCAGGTCCAAACAAGGTCTTCCCCTTGTAAGGAATAGCCAGAAGCTTAGACTTAGAGGACACATCCGCATACCAAGGTTTTAACCATAAGGCTCTGTGAGCTAGAATAGAGAAACCAGAAATCTTTGCTCCCAGTTTGACAACTTGAAGGGAAGCATCCGTAATAAAGGAATTAGCTAGTTTAAGAGCTTTTATCTTATCTTGGATTTCATCCAAAGAAGTTTCTGTCCTGATAGCATCGGACAACGCATTGAACCAATATGCTGCCGCACTAGTGACGGTAGCAATGCACACAGCTGGCTGCCATTGCAAGCCCTGGTGTACATACATCTTTTTGAGTAAACCCTCTAATTTCTTGTCCATAGGATCTTTGAAGGCACAACTATCCTCTATGGGAATAGTAGTTCTCTTAGCTAAGGTGGAAACTGCTCCTTCCACCTTGGGAACTGTTTGCCAAGCCTCCTTAATTGAGTCGGCTATGGGAAACATCTTTTTGAAAATAGGAGATGGAGAAAAAGGTATACCCGGTCTCTCCCACGCCTTAGCAATGATCCCAGAAGCTCAGTCTGGGACCGGAAACACATCTGTCGAGGAAGGAACCTCGAAATATTTGTTCAGCTTACTGGACTTCTTAGGAACAATAACTACCATGGAGTCGCTGTCGTCCAAAGTAGCTAAAACCTCCTTAAGTAACAGACGGAGATGTTCTAGCTTAAACCTAAAAGATACAACCTCAGTATCAGCAAGAGGAATTACACTTTCCAAATCTGAAATTTCACCTTCAGATGCTACTATGGTATTCTCCTCTTCAGGTTTCTGGGAAGGGACCTCCGAAAATTGCAACAACTGTGTCAGAAACCTCGCTTACTGAAAGTCTGATTTTCCTCTTACGCTTTCCCTGCAAAATTGGAAAAGCAGACAATGCATCAGAAATTGTAGAAGACATGAGAGAAGCGATGTCCCTTAAAGTAACTCCAGCGGGAGTTAGCGAGGAAGTGCAGGGCACTGCTTGTGAGGGCGGTAACATTTGGGACGCTTGAGGAGAAAGCTGCGGCATATATTGAACCTCGTCATTAGATCCCTGGACAACATCCGCTTTAGAAAAAGTTGGCTCAGAATTTTTTTTCCCCCTATAATTTAAAGTCCTCTCAATACATGAGGAACAGAAAGGGATTGGTGGTTCCACATTGGCATCAAAACACAAGGAGCAAGGGACATCTTGCAAGTCCCCTTGGTCCATACTGAATCAAAATAATACAATTATGAATTAAAAACCTTTATTTTGTTACAAAAAATCTTTAAGTGCAAAAACGTTACTGTCCCTTTAAATTTAAAAGTGTAAATTTTTTACTGCGTATGTAAAAAACGGACCCAAACGAACAGAAACTAATAAAAAAAGACACCACTACACCTCAGCAGCTTTGCTGAGGTGCCTACCTGACTGCAAGACCGGAGACCTCTTTCTCTTTCAAGGAAAACGATCCGGACTCGACAGGGGAACGACCCAGCTACTTCCCGGTCCTAGAAACGCCGGTTTAACAAGAACCATGCGTTTATTGGCAGGGACTGGAATTTCTGACCTGACTGTGTCTGTACATTGAGGCACAGTGAAAAAGCGCGCAATTCAGAAAGATCCGCCCATCGTGGGCTTGGCTAACACTAACATATTCTCCCGGTCGTCATTTTGCAGTAGATAAACTGCCGTGAGAGTAAAACCACCAGAGCCATAAAAAATTATTGTCTCCCAGCCCCAGTGCCTGCTTAATGCTGTCCAGTTCTCTCAGTCTCTGAGAGTTTACATTGTCCCCATAATAAAGAGCATGTTTCAATGAGCCCTTTATATAGTGTAACGTCCTGTAGTGAAGTGCTCCCTTTTCCTCTGAGTGTTATTAGTCCCAGAATAATAAAGTAACACTTACCTCATATGTCTGCCTGACAGCAAGGCAGTTCACCAGGTTTGAGGGGTCCTCTCCCCACATGGACCTGTGAAAGAAGAGAAATTACTGAGTAAACATCCCTCAGGTTTTCAGGGTTAGGGCAGCATCAATATATGGGAGGCGCAGTGAGAATTATGTCCCACCAGTTCCCTTTGCTCTAAAGCCACCACTGATCTACTGAAGAGACTGATATGGACTACGGTTACACCCTAGGACAAAGCAGCACAATCTTGTTTTACTTTAAAAATAATAAACTCTTGATAGAAGAATATTTTCTAACACCTAACTTTACCACTTCCTAGCACAAAGAGAATGACTGGGTTGGGAGTGAAGGGAGGTGATATTTAACAGCTTTGTTGTGGTGCTCTTTGCCGCCTCCTGCTGACCAGGAGGTGAACATCCCTTTTATAATTAAGATGATCCGTGGACTCATTGTGTCATTAAAAAGAAATTAGCATTTTTGCTTCATTCTATAAACTACTGACAACATTTTTTCCAAATTCCAAATAAAAATATTGTCATTTAGAGCATTTATTTGCAGAAAATAACAATTTGTCTAAATAACAACAAAGATGGAGCATTTTCAGACCTCCAATACTGCAAAAAAAACCAAACAAACAAGTTCATATTAATTTTTAAAGGACCACTAAACACATAGCATAATCTGTAAATGCATACTAAAATACAATGCAGAAGCACTGTTTTAATTTCAAATGAGAAGTACATTTATTTCTGACAAGTTAGTTTTATGTTTTCCCTCCCACAGCATCATGTGACAGCCATCAGCCAATCACAAAATGCATATACATATATTCTGTGACTCTTGCACAAGCTCAGTAGGTTCTGGTGCCTCAGAAAAATTCACTGTGCCTCAGTGTGCATATAAAAAATTGTGCATATTTAGATAATTGAAGTGAATTGGAAAATTCTTTAAAATTGTATGCTCTATATGAATAATGAAAGTTTAATTTTGACTTGAGTGCCCCTTTAAACAACACAATACTAATGTTTTAACATGTGTTTTTATTTATATTTACTAATAATAGTTCTTCATTTTTCTTTTCTCAGTGTCTATGGTCTAAATGCTTTGTCACAGCTCTTTCTTTGTAATAGAGTTAAATGAGTATATTATCAAACATTCAGGTTCTGAGGTTGGAAAGTAGCCTTTCCTGGATATATATATATTTGATGGTGAGATCATAAAAGCAGCAGCAAGACTTGACATAGATCCTGGAATTCAGCAATAAAATATTACTGACCATTATTTGGCTGCGCTCCCACCACAACACAATGAAGATCTAGTGAGGAGCACTATATCACATGTGGTTTAACTACACCCTTCACAAAGAAATGTTCCCTTACTGAAGATAAAATCGATCTCTCATTTTTTATATCAATAAAAATGTCTTAACTTTTGAAATAAAATTATGACCGAGGGCATACAATATATTTTCAGCCAGAGATGACAAAATAAGACATTAATTTTGTCAACAGCAAGAATGTTTTGAAGATATAGCATATAGTGCAGTGCCTTAAACTATTAGAGATGTCTCTTTTCTAAACTAAACTGGGACAAGTTCTACAATCTCACTTTTCAAAACCATAAATAACTTTCTTGTTATAGGGATTTTCACTTAAAAAAACAACAGCATTCTTTCTGTAGAGCCAATGTAAAGGGATGAGTAAATGATACATTACTTTCTATGCATTTATAGTGGAATGTAAAGATATGTGTGTATATATGTATATAATATTCATTAACATAAATTTAATGCAGTTAAAGGGACAGTCTACTCCAGCATTTTTATTGTTTAAAAAGATAGATAATCCCTTTATTACCCATTCCCCAGTTTTGCATAACCAACATGGTTATATTAATATACTTTTTACCTCTGTGATTACCTTGTATCTAAGCCTCTGCAGACTGCCCCCTTTTTCAGTTCTTTTAAAATACTTGCATTTTAGCCAATCAGTGCCCTCTCATAAGTAACACCACGGGTGTGAACAAAATGTTATCTTTATGGCACACATAAACTAATGCCCTCTAGCTGTGAAAAACTGTCAAGTTCATTCACATAAGGGGCGGCCTTCAATGTCTTAGAAATTAGCAGATCAGCCTAACTAGGTTTAGATTTCAACTAAGAATACCAAGACAACAAAGCAAATTTGATGATAAAATAAATTGGAAAGTTGTTTAAAATTACATCCCCTATCTGAATCATGATAGTTTAATTTTGTGTGTGTGATATACTTAGTTCTGCTTTTTATGTGCGTCGGGTTAGTTCGTGAGCAAAAACAGTGTTCTTTCAACTTGAAATATGAGTGCTAACCGATGTGCGCTAAAAGCTTACATCTAGCATAGTTAATGCTCGAGAGGGAGCGTTAAATAACACTCTACTTATAATCTGGCCCATAATGGGGTGAGGACATGTACAGATGTTTCTATTGTGTGAAGAGTTACAATCAGTTAAAAAGAAGTTCAAAAGCTTTGAGATATTACTGTGGGCATGTAAGGTTTCACTCTGTCCCACTGAGCACATACATTCACCCTAGTCCACTGAGCAATGTACATTAGATTAGTCATCTTCTATCTATCTATCTATCTATCTATCTATCTATCTATCTATCTATCTATCTATTCATAGATATATATTTTAACATATGTATCTATAGAAATATATCTATATGTATCGCCCACTACCAAACTCACTGCTCTGATTATTGCTGCTCACTTCAAAAATAAAATTGACACAATTAGACAATACATCTACCACTCACACACCTCAACCCAAGCCCTCTTAACCACTTCTTCTATTAAAACACTCTTTCCTCCTGTAGTAGAGGACTAAGTCTCCATACTCCTTTCTTCGGCTCATCTCACAACCTTCGCACTTGATTCTATTCCTTCATGGTGACTTCTCTCTATGCTTCACTAAGCCCTGCCCTAACTCACCTCTTAAACAAAGTCTCTGACCGCTGGCACATTTTCTGATACATTCAAGCATGCGTCAATCACACCAATCCTAAAAAAAGCTCTCGCTTGATTTCTCCACCCTTTTCTAACTATCTAAGATCACATGAAAAGAGGGGAATGGATACCCCAATACTGGATGTGCCTAACAGTGGAATATCCTAGAAACAATAAAATCAGTAATAGATATGAGTACTATTAATATTTAATATAGGAACCCAGTACAAAAATATACTAGTCCAAAATTAAAGTTACACAAGGCTCTTCAAACAACGCTTCTCTCATACAAAGATGGGGCAACACATTTATGATATCAAAAAACAAAAATAAAAGAAGACGCCCAATGGTGAAGTATGTCAGGATAATAAAATAATGCGAAAGAGATGAACCGTACTCAAAAAAGTAGATGCACACAAGTGCTATAATTGCAGGCTGAACTTGTTTTGAGCCGTTCAGCTGAATTGCTCTCCGGTAGTTAATATCCCCACTCGGTCTTTAGATTCAAATTCCCTGCTTGCCCAGGATAACTCCATTTGTCAGACAGAGCCAGGTGTCTCAAGGGAAAAAAATTGCACTCAGGTGCAGTAAAACAATTCAACGATGATACAAGTGTTATTGTCAACACTATCAATAGTTCTCACATAACGGCAGTATTATAAAAAAACAGCTTTAATAAAAGCAGTTAAAAACACAACGCATTTCTTGGTTAAAAGACTGTTTCATCAGGTGTATGTGTATACATTGCGTAGTTGAGTTAAAATACCCAATTAGTTGACGTGCCTAAAAGACTTCTGCGCATGCGTAGAGCAAGGACAAAACATCATAATGATGAATGATCACATTTTTTCCCATATTGGTGAACTGACTGCGCATATGTAAAGCAAAGACAAATGTCATAATAAAATCTCTTCACATATATGGTGTAAATCATAGGCCTAGATTTAGAGTTTTGTCAGTAAGGACCCGCGTAGCTAACGCCGGCTTTTTTCTGGCCGCACCATAAAAATAACTCTGGTATTGAGAGTCCACATAAAGGCTGCGTTAGGCTCCAAAAAAGGAGCGTAGAGCATTTTTAACGCAGCTTCAACTCTCAATACCAGAGTTGCTTACGCAAGCGGCCAGCCTCAAAAACGTGCTCGTGCACGATTCCCCCATAGGAAACAATGGGGCTGTTTGAGCTGAAAAAAAACCTAACACCTGCAAAAAAGCCGCGTTCAGCTCCTAACGCAGCCCCATTGTTTTCTATGCGTAAACACTTCCTACGTCTTCACCTAACACTCTAACATGTACCCCGAGTCTAAACACCCCTAACCTTACACTTATTAACCCCTATTCTGCCGCCCCCGCTATCGCTGACCCCTGCATATTATTATTAACCCCTAATCTGCCGCTCCGTAAACCGCCGCTACTTACATTATCCTTATGTACCCCTAATCTGCTGCCCTAACATCGCCGACCCCTATATTATATTTATTAACCCCTAATCTGCCCCCCACAACGTCGCCTCCACCTGCCTACACTTATTAACCCCTAATCTGCCAAGCGGACCTGAGCGCTACTATAATAAAGTTATTAACCCCTAATCCGCCTCACTAACCCTATAATAAATAGTATTAACCCCTAATCTGCCCTCCCTAACATCGCCGACACCTAACTTCAATTATTAACCCCTAATCTGCCGACCGGAGCTCACCGCTATTCTAATAAATGTATTAACCCCTAAAGCTAAGTCTAACCCTAACACTAACACCCCCCTAAATTAAATATAATTTTAATCTAACGAAATTAATTAACTCTTATTAAATAAATTATTCCTATTTAAAGCTAAATACTTACCTGTAAAATAAATCCTAATATAGCTACAATATAAATTATAATTACATTGTAGCTATTTTAGGATTAATATTTATTTTACAGGCAACTTTGTAATTATTTTAACCAGGTACAATAGCTATTAAATAGTTAAGAACTATTTAATAGTTACCTAGTTAAAATAATTACAAAATTTACCGTAAAATAAATCCTAACCTAAGTTACAATTAAACCTAACACTATACTATCATTAAATTAATTAAATAAAATACCTACAATTACCTAAAACTACACTATCAATACATTAATTAAATACAATACCTACAAATAACTACAATGAAATAAACTAACTAAAGTACAAAAAATAAAAAAGAACTAAGTTACAAAAAATAAAAAAATATCTACAAACATAAGAAAAATATTATAACAATTTTAAACTAATTACACCTACTCTAAGCCCCCTAATAAAACAACAAAGCCCCCCAAAATAAAAAATGCCCTACCCTATTCTAAATTACTAAAGTTAAAAGCTCTTTTACCTTACCAGCCCTGAACAGGGCCCTTTGCGGGGCATGCCCCAAGAAGTTCAGCTCTTTTGCCTGTAAAAAAAACATACAATACCCCCCCCCAACATTACAACCCACCACCCACATACCCCTAATCTAACCCAAACCCCCCTTAAATAAACCTAACACTAAGCCCCTGAAGATCTTCCTACCTTGTCTTCACCATACCAGGTTCACCGATCGGTCCTGAAGAGCTCCTCCGATGTCCTGATCCAAGCCCAAGCGGGGGGCTGAAGATGTCCATGATCCGGAGAAGTCTTCATCCAAGCGGGGCAGAAGTCTTCATCCAGGCGGCATCTTCTATCGACATCCATCTGGAGCGGAGCGGCAGCATCCTGAAGACCTCCGACGCGGAACATCCATCCTGGCCGATGACTGAACGACGAATGACGGTTCCTTTAAATGACGTCATCCAAGATGGCGTCCCTCGAATTCCGATTGGCTGATATGATTCTATCAGCCAATCGGAATTAAGGTAGGAATATTCTGATTGGCTGATGGAATCAGCCAATCAGAATCAAGTTCAATCTGATTGGCTGATCCAATCAGCCAATCAGATTGAGCTTGCATTCTATTGGCTGTTCCAATCAGCCAATAGAATGCAAGCTAAATCTGATTGGCTGATTCCATCAGCCAATCAGAATATTCCTACCTTAATTCCGATTGGCTGATAGAATCCTATCAGCCAATCGGAATTTGAGGGACGCCATCTTGGATGACGTCATTTAAAGGAACCGTCATTCGTCGTTCAGTCGTCGGCCAGGATGGATGTTCCGCGTCGGAGGTCTTCAGGATGCTGCTGCTCCGCTCCAGATGGATGTCGATAGAAGATGCCGCCTGGATGAAGACTTCAATCGGATGGAAGACCTCTTCTGCCCCGCTTGGATGAAGACTTCTACCGGATCATGGACATCTTCAGCCCCCCGCTTGGGCTTGGATCAGGACATTGGAGGAGCTCTTCTGGACCGATCGGTGAACCTGGTATGGTGAAGACAAGGTAGGAAGATCTTCAGGGGCTTAGTGTTAGGTTTATTTAAGGGGGGTTTGGGTTAGATTAGGGGTATGTGGGTGGTGGGTTGTAATGTTGGGGGGGGTATTGTATGTTTTTTTACAGGCAAAAGAGCTGAACTTCTTGGGGCATGTCCCGCAAAGGGCCCTGTTCAGGGCTGGTAAGGTAAAAGAGCTTTTAACTTTAGTAATTTAGAATAGGGTAGGGCATTTTTTATTTTGGGGGGCTTTGTTGTTTTATTAGGGGGCTTAGAGTAGGTGTAATTAGTTTAAAATTGTTGTAATATTTTATTTCATTGCAGTTATTTGTAGATATTGTATTTAATTAATGTATTGATAGTGTAGTGTTAGGTTTAATTGTAGGTAATTGTAGGTATTTTATTTAATTAATTTAATGATAGTGTAGTGTTAGGTTTAATTGTAACTTAGGTTAGGATTTATTTTACAGGTAATTTTGTAATTATTTTAACTAGGTAACTATTAAATAGTTCTTAACTATTTAATAGCTATTGTACCTGGTTAAAATAATTACAAAGTTGCCTGTAAAATAAATATTAATCCTAAAATAATAGCTACAATGTAATTATAATTTATATTGTAGCTATATTAGGATTTATTTTACAGGTAATATTTAGCTTTAAATAGGAATAATTTATTTAATAAGAGTTAATTAATTTCGTTAGATTAAAATTATATTTAACTTAGGGGGGTGTTAGTGTTAGGGTTAGACTTAGCTTTAGGGGTTAATACATTTATTAGAATAGCGGTGAGCTCCGGTCGGCAGATTAGGGGTTAATGTTTGAAGTTAGGTGTCGGCGATGTTAGGGAGGGCAGATTAGGGGTTAATACTATTTATTATAGGGTTAGTGAGGCGGATTAGGGGTTAATAACTTTATTATAGTAGCGCTCAGGTCCGCTCGGCAGATTAGGGGTTAATAAGTGTAGGCAGGTGGAGGCGACGTTGTGGGGGGCAGATTAGGGGTTAATAAATATAATATAGGGGTCGGCGGTGTTAGGGGCAGCAGATTAGGGGTACATAAGGATAACGTAGGTGGCGGCGCTTTGCGGTCGGCAGATTAGGGGTTAATAAATGTAGGTAGGTGGCGGCGACGTTGTGGGGGGCAAGTTAGGGGTTACTAAATATAATATAGGGGTTGGCGGTGTTAGGGGCAGCAGATTAGGGGTACATAAGGATAACGTAGTTGGCGGTCGGCAGATTAGGGGTTAAAAAATGTTTAATCGAGTGGCGGCGATGTGGGGGGACCTCGGTTTAGGGGTACATAGGTAGTTTATGGGTGTTAGTGTCCTTTAGAGTACAGTAGTTAAGAGCTTTATGAACCGGCGTTAGCCCAGAAAGCTCTTAACTACTGACTTTTTTCCTGCGGCTGGAGTTTTGCCGTTAGAGTTCTAACGCTCACTTCAGCCACGACTCTAAATACCGGAGTTAGAAAAATCCCATTGAAAAGATAGGATACGCAATTTACGTAAGGGGATCTGCGGTATGGAAAAGTCGCGGCTGAAAAGTGAGCGTTAGACCCTTTTTTGAGTGACTCCAAATACCAGAGTTAGCCTAAAACCAGCGTTAGGAGCCTCTAACGCTGGTTTTCACGGCTAACGCCAAACTCCAAATCTAGGCCATAATTTGTTATTTATCTCCTGGAGTGCATCTGTGGAATAATATACATTGGTAGAACTTCAAGACCTAAAAGAAAAAGATGGGGAGAACATCTTAGAAATGTAAAAAAGCCCCTACTTAAACACAAGGTATCAAGACATATTTGTAATCATGAAAACCGTGAGGAACCCCTTCAAATTATACCCATTGAAGTAATTCCTAAATCATGGGGTGTTAATAGATTTAAACATTTAAAACAAAGGGAGACATACTTGATTTGGAAACTTAATACTCTGGTTCCATTTGGGCTTAATAAAAATATAGGAATGGCAGCTTTTAACACCTAACCTTAATAGACTTTTTAGGCTAACACCGGAGAAAGTGATCATATTGGCTTAGTCAACTAATAAATAATGCCAAAATAGTTGGCTATTGGGACACATTAGTGATACACATTACACTAACACTTATTATTTGACATTCCCTACAGATAGTATATTTAGCACTATTGGAATTGCACAATATACATTTAATTTGTATAGTTATTAGGAAGATGATTCTCAAGATCTTAATAGGTCTTAGCTATATATAATATATATTTATATGTATTGCACTTAGCACTTTTGTATTATTATTGTATTATTATCTAATTATATACACTTAATATCAATTCATTTTTTATACTTCTTTATAATTTGATTGTGTTGTATTATTGGTATTATGTTTTAGATGCTTATAGGTAACCTTCTTCTAATACATAGAGCTTTTAGATCAAAATGTAGAGTTTTAAGATTAATAAAGCACTTGTAAATTCTTATGTAAGTGCTCTGCCGATTTTATTTTTGCGATGCGTGAGTGCTGAACATGATTCCGAAATTGACACATGGCTAATTAGCATATAAAGCATCTCATTGGATTTGAGAGCAATATCCACAACATAATAGCTCACATTAAGGTTGATACAATCAGCTCACTAATGAGAAACAAAGACAATCATGCTTCATTATGACTTCTGTCTTGCTTTACACATGTGCAGTCAGTTCACCAATATGGAACAAATGTGATTATTCATCATTATGACGTTTTGTCCTTGCTCTACGCATGCACAGAAGTCTTTTAGGCACGTCAACCAATTTGGTATTTAAACTCAACTACGGCATGTATACACATACATATTGATGTTACGAATAGTTCACCGGCAAATAGTTCCCGGCGAACATAGCATGTTCGCGTTCGTCGCGGACGGCAAACATATGCGATGTTCGGTCCGCCCCCTATTCTTTATCATTGAGTAAACTTTGACCCTGTACCTCACAGTCAGAAGACACATTACAGCCAATCAGCAGCAGACCCTCCCTCCCAGACCCTCCCACCTCCTGGACAGCATCCATTTTAGATTTATTTGGAAGCTGCATTCTTAGTGAGAGGAGGGACAGTGTAGCTGCTTCTGATTTAATAGGGAAATCGATAGCTAGGCTAGTGTATTCAGTGTCCACTACAGTCCTGAAGGACTCATCTGATCTCTGCTGTAAGGACAGCACCCCAAAAAGCCCTTTTTAGGGCTAGAACATCAGTCTGCTTTTTTTTTTTTCCCTGTGTAATCTAATCGCAGTTGCCTGCCTGCCAGCGTGTGTGTCAGGCTCACAGCGTATACTGTGCCCACTTGCCCAGTGCCACCACTCATATCTGGTGTAACAGTAGTGTACATTTAAAAAAAACAACACTTTTTTGACTGTGAAATAATAGCAGACAGCTGCCAGTACCCAAGATGGCCGCCAATAAGGCAGATGGGGAGGGTTAGAGAGCTGTTTTGGGGGGGATCAGGGAGGTTGGGGGCTAAGGGGGATGCTACACCACAGCATATGTAAATATGCTAAAAAAAATAAAAAAAATAAATAAAAACCTTTTATTTTAGTACTGGCAGACTTTCTGCCAGTACTTAAGATGGCGGGGACAATTGTGGGGTGGGGGAGGGAAGGGAGCTGTTTGGGAGGGATCAGGCGGTCTGATGTGTCAGGTGGGAGGCTGATCTCTACACTAAAGCTAAAATTAACCCTGCAAGCTCCCTACAAACTACCTAATTATCCCCTTCACTGCTAGCCATTATACACGTGTGATGCGCAGCAGCATTTAGAGGCCTTCTAATTACCAGAAAGCATCGCCAAAGTCATATATGCCTGCTATTTCTGAACAAAGGGGATCCCAGAGAAGCATTTACAACCATTTGTGCCATAATTGCACAAGCTGTTTGTAAATAATTTCAGTGAGAAACCTAAAATTGCTAAAAAAATGTAAGTTTTTTTTAAATTTGATCGCATTTGGCGGTGAAATGATGGCATGAAATATACCAAAATGGGCCTAGATCAATACTTTGGGTTGTCTACTACACTACACTTAAGCTAAAATTACCTCTACAAGCTGCCTACATGCTCCCTAATTAACCCCTTCACTGCTGGGCATAAAACACGTGTGGTGCGCAGTGGCATTTAGCAGCCTTCTAATTACCAAAAAGCAACGCCAAAGCCATATAAGTCTGCTATTTCTGAACAAAGGGGATCCCAGAGAAGCATTTACAACCATTTATGCTATAATTGCATAAGTTGTTTGTAAATAATTTCTGTGAGAAACCTAAAGTTTGTGAAAAAGTGAATTTTTTTTTTTATTTGATCGCATTTGGCGGTGAAATGGTGGCATTAAATATACCAAAATGGGCCTAGATCAATACTTTGGGTTGTCTACTACACTACACTTAAGCTAAAATTAACTCTACAAGCTGCCTACATGCTCCCTAATTAACCCCTTCACTGCTGGGCATAAAACACGTGTGGTGCGCAGTGGCATTTAGCAGCCTTCTAATTACCAAAAAGCAACGCCAAAGCCATATAAGTCTGCTATAATGGCATGTCTGGCACACAGTGTTGGGGCAAGGGTCCATCTGACCACTGATACCTGGTCTGCAAAGCATGGTCAGGGCAGGTATATCACCTACACTGCGCACTGTGTAAGCACGTTATTCCAAACAATTTATGAAAGTTAGGTGATTTATGCCCTTTATGGATTAAAACCATGGGATTTTCCATGGGAGTTTTGCCATGGATACCCCTCCGGCATGCCACAGTCCAGGTGTTAGTCCCCTTGAAACAACTTTTCCATCACTATTGTGGCCAGAAAGAGTCCCTGTGGGTTTTAAAATTCGACTGCCTATTGAAGTCTATGGCGGTTCGCCCGGTTCGCCGGTTCGCGAACATTTGCGGAAGTTCACGTTCGCTGTTCGCGAACCCAAATTTTTAGGTTCGCGACATCACTATTTAGTGATGTCGCGAATAGTTCACCGGCGAATAGTTCCCGGCGAACATAGCTTGTTCGCGTTCGCCGCGGCGGGCAAACATATGCGATGTTCGATCCGCCCCCTATTTGTCATCATTGAGTAAACTTTGACCCTGTATCTCACAGTCTGCAGACACATTTCAGCCAATCAGCAGCAGACACTCCCTCCCAGACCCTCCCAGCTCCTGGACAGCAGCCATTTTAGATTCATTCTGATCCTGCATTCTTAGTGCGAGGATGGATAGTGTAGCTGCTGCTGATTTTATAGGGAAATTGATAGCTAGGCTAGTGTATTCAGTGTCCACTTCAATCCTGAAGGACTCATCTGATCTCTGCTGTAAGGACAGCACCCCAAAAAGCCATTTTTAGGGCTAGAACATCAGTCTTTTTTTTTTTTGCCTGTGTAATTTTGACTTTGAAACATCAGTCTGCTAGTGTAATCTAATCGCAGTTGCCTGCCTGCAGTGCCACCACTCATATCTGTTGTAACAGTAGTGTAAATTTTGTAAAAAAAAACTTTTTTGACTGTGAAACATCAGTCTGCTAGTGTAATCTAATAACAGTTGCCTGCCTGCCTGCCAGCGTATGTGCCAGGCCCACTTGCCAACTAGTGCCACCCCTCATATCTGTTGTAACAGTAGTGTAAATTTTGTAAAAAAAAAACGTTTTTGACTGTGAAACATCAGTCTGCTAGTGTAATCTAATTGCAGTTGCCTGCCTGCCAGCTTGTGTTGCAGGCCCACTTGCTAAGTGCCACCACTCATATCTGTTGTAACAGTAGTGTAAATTTTGAAAAAAAAAAAACTTTTTTGACTGTGAAACATCAGTCTGCTAGTGTAATCTAATTGCAGTTGCCTGCCTGCCAGCGTGTGTACCAGGCCCACTTGCCAACTAGTGCCACCACTCATATCTGTTCTAACAGTAGTGTAAATTTAAAAAAAAAAAATTTTTGGACTGTGAAACATCAGTCTGCTAGTGTAATCTAATTGTAGTTGCCTGCTTGCCAGCGTGTGTGCCAGGCCCACTTGCCAACTAGTGCCACCACTCATATCTGTTGTAACAGTAGTTCAAATTTTTTTTAAAAAAACTTTTTTGACTGTGAAACATCAGTCTGCTAGTGTAATCTAATTGCAGTTGCCTGCCTGCCAGCGTGTGTGCCAGGCCCACTTGCCAACTAGTGCCACCACTCATATCTGTTGTAACAGTAGTGTAAATTTTGTAAAAAAAAAACTTTTTTGACTGTGAAACATCAGTCTGCTAGTGTAATCTAATTGTAGTTGCCTGCCTGCCAGCGTGTGTGCCAGGCCCACTTGCCAAATAGTGCCACCACTCATATCTGTTGTTACAGTAGTGTAAATTTAAAAAAAAAAAACTTTTTTGACTGTGAAACATCAGTCTGCTAGTGTAATATAATAGCAGTTGCCTGCCTGCCAGCGTGTGTGCCAGGCCCACTTGCCAATTAGTGCCACCACTCATATCTGTTGTAACAGTAGTGTAATTTTTAAAAAAAAAAAACTTTTTTGACTGTGAAACATCAGTCTGCTAGTGTAATCTAATTGCAGTTGCCTGCCAGCGTGTGTGCCAGGCCCACTTGCCAACTAGTGCCACCACTCATATCTGTTGTAACAGTAGTGTAAATTTTGAAAAAAAAAACTTTTTTGACTGCGAAACATCAGTCTGCTAGTGTAATCTAATTGCAGTTGCCTGCCTGCCAGTGTGTGTGCCAGGCCCACTTGCCAACTAGTGCCACCACTCATATCTGTTGTAACAGTAGTGTAAATTTTGTAAAAAAAAACTTTTTTGACTGTGAAACATCAGTCTGCTAGTGTAATCTAATTGCAGTTGCCTGCCTGCCAGCGTGTGTGCCAGGCCCACTTGCCAACTAGTGCCACCACTCATATCTGTTGTAACAGTAGTTCAAATTTTTAAAAAAAAAACTTTTTTGACTGTGAAACATCAGTCTGCTAGTGTAATCTAATTGCAGTTGCCTGCCTGCCAGCGTGTGTGCCAGGCCCACTTGCCAACTAGTGCCACCACTCATATCTGTTGTAACAGTAGTGTAAATTTTGTAAAAAAAAACTTTTTTGACTGTGAAACATCAGTCTGCTAGTGTAATCTAATTGCAGTTGCCTGCCTGCCAGCGTGTGTGCCAGGCCCACTTGCCAAATAGTGCCACCACTCATATCTGTTGTTACAGTAGTGTAAATTTAAAAAAAAAAAACTTTTTTGACTGTGAAACATCAGTCTGCTAGTGTAATATAATAGCAGTTGCCTGCCTGCCAGCGTGTGTGCCAGGCCCACTTGCCAATTAGTGCCACCACTCATATCTGTTGTAACAGTAGTGTAATTTTTAAAAAAAAAAAACTTTTTTGACTGTGAAACATCAGTCTGCTAGTGTAATCTAATTGCAGTTGCCTGCCAGCGTGTGTGCCAGGCCCACTTGCCAACTAGTGCCACCACTCATATCTGTTGTAACAGTAGTGTAAATTTTGAAAAAAAAAACTTTTTTGACTGCGAAACATCAGTCTGCTAGTGTAATCTAATTGCAGTTGCCTGCCTGCCAGTGTGTGTGCCAGGCCCACTTGCCAACTAGTGCCACCACTCATATCTGTTGTAACAGTAGTGTAAATTTTTTTAATAAAAACTTTTTTGACTGTGAAACATCAGTCTGCTAGTGTAATCTAATTGTAGTTACCTGCCTGCCAGCGTGTGTGCCAGGCCCACTTGCCAACTAGTGCCACCACTCATATCTGTTGTAACAGTAGTGTAAATTTAAAAAAAAAAACTTTTTTGATTGTGAAACATCAGTCTGCTAGTGTAATCTAATAGCAGTTGCCTGCCTGCCAGCGTGTGTGCCAGGCCCACTTGCCAATTAGTGCCACCACTCATATCTGTTGTAACAGTAGTGTAAATTTTGTAAAAAAACCAAACTTTTTTGACTGTGAAACATCAGTCTGCTAGTGTAACCTAATTGCAGTTGCCTGCCTGCCAGCGTGTGTGCCAGGCCCACTTGCCAACTAGTGCCACCACTCATATCTGTTGTAACAGTAGTGTAAATTTTGTAAAAAAAAAACTTTTTTGACTGTGAAAGATCAGTCTGCTAGTGTAATCTAATAGCAGTTGCCTGCCTGCCTGCCAGCGTGTGTGCCAGGCCCACTTGCCAACTAGTGCCACCACTCATATCTGTTGTAACAGTAGTGTAAATTTAAAAAAAAAAACTTTTTTGATTGTGAAACGTCAGTCTGCTAGTGTAATCTAATAGCAGTTGCCTGCCTGCCAGCGTGTGTGCCAGGCCCACTTGCCAATTAGTGCCACCACTCATATCTGTTGTAACAGTAGTGTAAATTTTGTAAAAAAAAACTTTTCTCTTGTTAAGTGTATCCAGTCCACGGATCATCAATTACTTATGGAATATATTCTCCTTCCCAACAGGAAGCTGCAAGAGTCCACCCACAGCAAAGCTGCTATATAGCTCCTCCCCTAACTGCCATATTCAGTCATTCTCTTGCAAGCCTCAACATAGATAGGAGGTCGTGAGAGTCTGTGGTGCTTTCTACTTAGTTTATTCTTCAATCAAAAGTTTGTTATTTTTAAATGGCACCGGAGTGTGCTGTTTATCTCAGGCAGTATTTGGAAGAAGAATCTCCCTGCGTTTTTCTATGATCTTAGCAGACGTAACTAAGATCCATTTGCTGTTCTCACACATTCTGAGGAGTGAGGTACTTCAGAGGGGGAATGGCGTGCAGGTTTTCCTGCAGATAAGGTATGTGCAGTAAAATATTTTTCTAGGAATGGAATTGACTAAGAAAATACTGCTGATACCGAAGTAATGTAAGTAAAGCCTTAAATGCAGAGATAGCGACTGGTATCAGGCTTATTAATAGAGATACATACTCTTGTAAAAATGTGTTTTAAAATGTTTGCTGGCATGTTTAATCGTTTTTTAACATATGTTTGGTGATAAAACTTATTGGGGCCTAATTTTTTTCCACATGGCTGGCTTAAATTTTGCATAGAAACAGTTAACTGAAGCTTCCCACTGTTGGCTGTGGCAGTTTGTTGTGTCTGTTTTTAAAAACGTCTATGTCGTTTTTTTTTTTATCTGTTTTTTGCATTAAGGGGTTAATCATCCATTTGCAAGTGGGTGCAATGCTCTGTTACCTTATTACATGTACTGTAAAAATTTCGTTTGTTTTACTGCCTTTTTTTTCACTGTTTTTCAAAATTTGTTTCTCTTAAAGGCACAGTAACGTTTTATATATTTGCTTGTTAACTTGATTTAAAGTGTTTTCCAAGCTTACTAGTCTCATTATTAGTCTGTTCTAACATGTCTGACATAGAGGAAGCTCTGTGTTCATTATGTTTTAAAGCCATGGTGGAACCCCATCTTAGAATGTGTACCAGATGTACTGATTTCATGTTAAACAATAAAGATCATTTTTTGTCTTTAAAAACATTATCACCAGAGGATTCTGTCGTGGGGGTAGTTATGCCGACTAACTCTCCCCACGTGTCAGACCTTTTGACTCCCGCTTTAGGGACTCACGCTCAAATGGCGCCAAGTACATCAAGGGCACCCATAGCGTTTCTTTTACCAGGGGATTCTGTCGAGGGGAAAGTTATGCCGACTAACTCTCCCCACGTGTCAGACCCTTCGACTCCCGCTTCAGGGACTCACGCTCAAATGGCGTCAAGTACATCAAGGGCGCCCATAGCGTTTATTTTACAAGACATGGCAAAGGTGGTGAATAATATTCTGGCAGCAGTATTAGTCAGACTACCTGAAATTAAAGGAAAGCAATTTTTTTTTTGACTCAGGGAAGATGATTTAACCTGATTCTGATATTTCTACATTTAAAATTTATGCTTGAGAACCTCCACTTGTTGCTCAGGGTGGCTTTGGCTGCTCTGAATGAATGTGTACAATCGCAGGGCCAGAGAAATTGTGTAGACTGGATAAATAATATGCAGTGCCGGTGTGTACTGATGTTTTTCCAATACCTAAAGAGGTTTACTAAATTTTTTTTAATAAGGAATGGGATAGACCAGGTGTGCCGTTCTCTTCCCCTCCTATTTTTTAGAAGAATGTTTTCTAATAGTTACCACCACACGGGACTTCTGGCAGACAGTTCCTAAGGTGGAGAGAAGAGTTTCTACTCTAGCTAAGCGTACCACTACCTCTGACGAGGACAGTTGTGCTTTTTAGATCCAATGGATAAAAAATGTTTATTCAACAGGGTTTTATCCTGCAGCCCCTTGCATACATTGCTTCTGTCACTGCTGCTGCGGCGTTCTGGGTTGAGTCTCTTGATGAGGCTTTACAGTTAAGCGACTCCATTGGATGAATATATTTGACAAGCTTATGCTAGCCAATTCCTTTGTTTTCTGATGCCTTGTTCTTTTGACTAGACTAACGGGTAAGAATTCTGTTTTTTACTATACTGGCGCGCAGAGCGCTATGGCTTATATCATGGTCAGCTGTCGTGACTTTAATAAATAAGCTACTTAACTTCCCTTCAAGGGGCAGACCCTATTCGGGCCTGGTTTGAAGGAGATTATTGCTTATATCACTGGAGGAAAAGGTCATGCCCTTCCTCAGGATAGGTCCAAATCAAGGGCCAAAAAAAAAAAAAAAAAAGTCTAATTTTCGTGCCTTTTAAAAACTTCAGGGCAGGTGTGGCATCCTCTTCCTCTAAGGCAAAACAAGAGGGAATTTTTGCTCAGTCCAAGGCGGTCTGGAGACAATCGGACCTGGAACAAAGATAAGCAGGCCAAGGAGCCTGCTGCTGCCTCTAAGGCAGCATGAAGGAACGGACCCCTATCCGGTAACGGATCCTATAGGGGGCAGACTTTCATTCTTCGCCCAGGCGTGGGCAAGAGATGCCCAGGATCCCTAGGCATTGGAATTTATATCCCAGAGATATCTTCTGGATTTCAAAGATTCCCCCCCAAAAAAAGGGGAGATTTCGCCTTTCACAATTATCTGCAAACCAGATAAAGAAGGAGGCATTCTTACATTGTGTACGAGATCCATCCAGTTCCAAGAGAGGAACAAGGACAGAGTTTTTACTCAAATCTGTTTGTGGTTCCCAAGGAGAGGGAACCTTCAGACCTATTTTGGATCTAAAGATTTTAAACAAATTCCTCAGAATTCCGTCATTTAAGATGGAAACTATTCGTACCATCTTAACTATGATCCAGGAGAGTCAATAGAGCACTACAATGGATTTGAAGGATGCTTATCCTCACATTGTGATGCATAAAGATCACCATCGTTTTTCAGGTTTGCCTTTCTAGACAGGCATTACCAGTTTGTAGCTCTTTCCTTTGGGATATCTACAGCCCCAAGAATCTTTATGGAGGTTCTGGGGTCGCTTTGGCGGTCGGGGCATAGAAGTGGCCCCTTATTTAGACGACATCCTGATACAGGCGTCAAACATCCAAATTGCCCAGTCTCATACGGACGTAGTACTGGCATTTCTGAGATCACATGGGTGGAAAGTGAACAAGGAAAGAGTTCTCTATCCCCAATCTCAAGGGTTTCCCTCCTAGGGACTCTGATAGATTCTGTAGAAATGAAAATTTACCTGACGGAGTCCAGGTTGTCAAAGTTTCTAAATTTCTGCCGTGTTTTTTTTTTTTTTTTTTTTTTCATCCCATCCGCGCCCTTCGGTGGCTCAATACATGAATGAAATCGGCTTAATGGTAGCGGCAAGGGACATAGTACCGTTTGCACGTCTACATTTCAGACCGCTGCAACTATGCATGCTCAGTCAGAGGAACGGGGATTACACAGATTTGTCCCCCTGTTAAACCTGGACCAAGAGACCAGAGATTCTCTTCTCTGGTGACTATGTCGGGTCCATCTGTCCAAGAGTATGACCTTCCGCAGGTCAGATGGGACAATTGTTACAATAGATGCCAGCCTTTTAGGTTGGGATGCAGTCTGGAACTCCCTGAAGGCTCAGGGATAGTGGACTTAGGAGGAGACCCTCCTTCTAATAACTATTCTGGGAGTGATATTCCATGCTCTTCAGACTTGGCCTCAGTTAGCAACTCTGAGGTACATCATACTCAGTCGGACAATATACACGACTGTGGCTTACATCAGCCATCAAGGGGGAACAGAAGTTCCCTAGCGATGTTAGAAGTCTTACAATAATTCACTGGACAGAGACTCACTCTTGTCTATCAGCTATCCATATCCCAGGTGTTGAGAACTGGGAGGTGGATTTTCTAAGTCGTCAGACTTTTCTTCCGGGGGAGTGGGATTTCCTCCGGAGGTCAAGACCAAGCAGGAGAGGGCTTTGGTGTTTTTGACAGCGCCTGCGTAGCCACGCAGGACCTGGTATGCAGATCTGGTGGACATGTCATCCTTTCCATCACAGTCTCTGCTTCTGAGACAGGTCCCTCTACCTCAGGGTCCTTTCAACCATCTAAATAGAATCAATCTGAGATGGACTGCCTGGAGACTGAACGCTTGATGTTATCAAAGCATGGCTTCTCCGAGTCAGTCATTGATACCTTAATACAGACATGAAAGCCTGTCTCTAGGAAAATTGAACATAGATATGGTGTAAATATCTGATTGTTATGAATCCAAGGGTTACTCATGGAGTAAAGTCTGGATTCCCAGGATATTATCTTTTCTCCAAGATGTTTTTGAGAAAAGGGTTGTCAGCTAATTCCTTAAAAGGGGACAGATTTTTACTCTGTCTATTTTTTTGCACAAGCGTCTGGCAGGTATTCTAGACGTTCAGGCATTTGGTCAGGCTTTGGTTAGATCCAAGCCTGTGTTTAAAACTGTTGCTCCGCCATGGAGCTTAAACCTGATTCTTAAGGTTCTTCAAGAAGTTCCGTTTGAACCTTTTTTGTTCCATAGATATCAATCTTTATCTTGGAAAGTTCCTTTTGGGTAGCTAATTCCTCGACTCGTAGAGTCTCCAAGTTATCTGTGTTACAATGTGTTTCTCCTTATCTGGTCCTTCGTACGGATAAGGTAGTCCTGCGTACCAACCTGGGTTTTTTCCTAAGGTGGTATCTAACAAGTACATCACTCAAGAGATAGTTGTTCCATGCTTGTATCCTAATCCTTCCTCAAAGAAGGAACGTCTATTACACAATATTGGACGTGGTTTGTGCTTTAAAGTTTTTCTTACAAGCTACTACAGTTTTCATCAAACGTTCACCTTGTTTGTTGTCTATTCTGGACAGAGGAGAGGTCAAAAGACTTCAGCAGCCTCTCTGTCTTTTTTGGTTAAAAAGCATAATTCATTTAGCTTATGAGACTGCTGGACAGCAGCCTCCTGAAGGGATTACAGCTCATTCTACTAGAGCTGTGGTTTTCACTTGGGCCTTTTTTAAATGTGGCTTCTGTTGAACAGATTTACAAGACGGAGTCTTGGTCTGCGCTTCATACTTTTCAAATTTAACAAATTTGATACCTTGCTTCTTCGGAGGCTATTTTTGGGAGAAAGGGTTTTTTACAGGCAGTGGTAACTTCCGTTTAAGTACCTGCCTTGTCCCTCCCATCATCCGTGTACTTTAGCTTTGGTATTGGTATTCCATAAGTAATGGATGATCCGTGGACTGGATACACTTAACAAGAGAAAACATAATTTATGCTTACCTGATAAATTTATTTCTCTTGTAGTGTATCCAGTCCACGGCCCGCCCTGTCACTTTAAGGCAGGTAATTTTTTCATTTGAACTACAGTCACCACCTCACCCTATGGTTTTTCCTTTCTCTGCATGTTTTCGGTCGAATGACTGAATATGGCAGTTAGGGGAGGAGCTATATAGCAGCTTTGCTGTGGGTGGACTCTTGCAGCTTCCTGTTGGGAAGGAGAATATATTCCATAAGTAATGGATGATCCGTGGACTGGATACACTACAAGAGAAATAAATTTATCAGGTAAGCATAAATTATGTTTTTTGACTGTGAAACATCAGTCTGCTAGTGTAATCTAATTGCAGTTGCCTGCCTGCCAGCTTGTGTGCCAGGCCCACTTGCTAAGTGCCATCACTCATATCTGTTGTAACAGTAGTGTAAATTTTGAGAAAAAAAACTTTTTTGACTGTGAAACATCAGTCTGCTAGTGTAATCCAATTGCAGTTGCCTGCCTGCCAGCGTGTGTGCCAGGCCCACTTGCCAACTAGTGCCACCACTCATATCTGTTGTAACAGTAGTGTAAATTTAAAAAAAAAACTTTTTTGACTGTGAAACATCAGTCTGCTAGTGTAATCTAATTGCAGTTGCCTGCCTGCCAGCGTGTGTGCCAGGCCCACTTGCCAACTAGTGTCACCACTCATATCTGTTGTAACAGTAGTGTAAATTTTTTTAAAAAAACTTTTTTGACTGTGAAACATCAGTCTGCTAGTGTAATCTAATTGCAGTTGCCTGCCTGCCAGCGTGTGTGCCAGGCCCACTTGCCAAATAGTGCCACCACTCATATCTGTTGTTACAGTAGTGTAAATTTAAAAAAAAAAAACTTTTTTGACTGTGAAACATCAGTCTGCTAGTGTAATATAATAGCAGTTGCCTGCCTGCCAGCGTGTGTGCCAGGCCCACTTGCCAATTAGTGCCACCACTCATATCTGTTGTAACAGTAGTGTAATTTTTTTTTTAAAAAAACTTTTTTGACTGTGAAACATCAGTCTGCTAGTGTAATCTAATTGCAGTTGCCTGCCAGCGTGTGTGCCAGGCCCACTTGCCAACTAGTGCCACCACTCATATCTGTTGTAACAGTAGTGTAAATTTTGAAAAAAAAAACTTTTTTGACTGCGAAACATCAGTCTGCTAGTGTAATCTAATTGCAGTTGCCTGCCTGCCAGCGTGTGTGCCAGGCCCACTTGCCAACTAGTGCCACCACTCATATCTGTTGTAACAGTAGTGTAAATTTTGTAAAAAAAACTTTTTTGACTGTGAAACATCAGTCTGCTAGTGTAATCTAATTGCAGTTGCCTGCCTGCCTGCCTGCGTGTGTGCCAGGCCCACTTGCCAACTAGTGCCACCACTCATATCTGTTGTAACAGTAGTGTAAATTTTTTTAATAAAAACTTTTTTGACTGTGAAACATCAGTCTGCTAGTGTAATCTAATTGTTGTTACCTGCCTGCCAGCGTGTGTGCCAGGCCCACTTGCCAACTAGTGCCACCACTCATATCTGTTGTAACAGTAGTGTAAATTTAAAAAAAAAACTTTTTTGATTGTGAAACATCAGTCTGCTAGTGTAATCTAATAGCAGTTGCCTGCCTGCCAGCGTGTGTGCCAGGCCCACTTGCCAATTAGTGCCACCACTCATATCTGTTGTAACAGTAGTGTAAATTTTGTAAAAAAAACAAACTTTTTTGACTGTGAAACATCAGTCTGCTAGTGTAACCTAATTGCAGTTGCCTGCCTGCCAGCGTGTGTGCCAGGCCCACTTGCCAACTAGTGCCACCACTCATATCTGTTGTAACAGTAGTGTAAATTTTGTAAAAAAAAACTTTTTTGACTGTGAAACATCAGTCTGCTAGTGTAATCTAATAGCAGTTGCCTGCCTGCCTGCCAGCGTGTGTGCCAGGCCCACTTGCCAACTAGTGCCACCACTCATATCTGTTGTAACAGTAGTGTAAATTTAAAAAAAAAAACTTTTTTGATTGTGAAACGTCAGTCTGCTAGTGTAATCTAATAGCAGTTGCCTGCCTGCCAGCGTGTGTGCCAGGCCCACTTGCCAATTACTGCCACCACTCATATCTGTTGTAACAGTAGTGTAAATTTTGTAAAAAAAAACTTTTTTGACTGTGAAACATCAGTCTGCTAGTGTAATCTAATTGCAGTTGCCTGCCTGCCAGCTTGTGTGCCAGGCCCACTTGCCAACTAGTGCCACCACTCATATCTGTTGTAACAGTAGTGTAAATTTAAAAAAAAAAACTTTTTTGACTGTGAAACATCAGTTTGCTAGTGTAATCTAATTGCAGTTGCCTGCTTGCCAGCGTGTGTGCCAGGCCCACTTGCCAACTAGTTCCATCACTCATATCTTTTGTAACAGTAGTGTAAATTTTGAAAAAAAAAACTTTTTTGACTGTGAAACATCAGTCTGCTAGTGTAATCCAATTGCAGTTGCCTGCCTGCCAGCGTGTGTGCCAGGCCCACTTGCCAACTAGTGCCACCACTCATATCTGTTGTAACAGTAGTGTAAATTTTAAAAAAAAACTTTTTTGACTGTGAAACATCAGTCTGCTAGTATAATCTAATTGTAGTTGCCTGCCTGCCAGCGTGTGTGCCAGGCCCACTTGCCAACTAGTGTCACCACTCATATCTGTTGTAACAGTAGTGTAAACTTTAAAAAAAAAACTTTTTTGACTGTGAAACATCAGTCTGCTAGTGTAATCTAATTGCAGTTGCCTGCCTGCCAGCGTGTGTGCCAGGCCCACTTGCCAACTAGTGCCACCACTCATATCTGTTGTAACAGTAGTGTAAATTTAAAAAAAACCCACTTTTTTGACTGTGAAACATCAGTCTGCTAGTGTAATCTAATTGCAGTTGCCTGCCTGCCAGCGTGTGTGCCAGGCCCACTTGCCAACTAGTGTCACCACTCATATCTGTTGTAACAGTAGTGTAAACTTTAAAAAAAAAACTTTTTTGACTGTGAAACATCAGTCTGCTAGTGTAATCTAATTGCAGTTGCCTGCCTGCCAGCGTGTGTGCCAGGCCCACTTGCCAACTAGTGCCACCACTCATATCTGTTGTAACAGTAGTGTAAATTTTTTTTAAAAAAACTTTTTTGACTGTGAAACATCAGTCTGCTAGTGTAATCTAATTGCAGTTGCCTGCCTGCCAGTGTGTGTGCCAGGCCCACTTGCCAACTAGTGCCACCACTCATATCTATTGTAACAGTAGTGTAAATTTAAAAAAAAAAAACTTTTTTGACTGTGAAACATCAGTCTGCTAGTGTAATCTAATTGCAGTTGCCTGCCTGCCAGCGTGTGTGCCAGGCCCACTTGCCAACTAGTGCCACCATTCATATCTGTTGTAACAGTAGTGTAAATTTTGTAAAAAAAACTTTTTTGACTGTGAAACATCAGTCTGCTAGTGTAATCTAATTGCAGTTGCCTGCCTGCCAGCGTGTGTGCCAGGCCCACTTGCCAACTAGTTCCATCACTCATATCTGTTGTAACAGTAGTGTAAATTTTGTAAAAAAAAAACTTTTTTGACTGTGAAACATCAGTCTGCTAGTGTAATCTAATTGCAGTTGCCTGCCTGCCAGCGTTTGTGCCAGGCCCACTTGCAAACTAGTGCCACCACTCATATCTGTTGTAACAGTAGTGTACAGTAGTGTACCACTACCTCTGACGAGGACAGTTGTGCTTTTTAGATCCAATGGATAAAAAATGTTTATTCAACAGGGTTTTATCCTGCAGCCCCTTGCATACATTGCTTCTGTCACTGCTGCTGCGGCGTTCTGGGTTGAGTCTCTTGATGAGGCTTTACAGTTAAGCGACTCCATTGGATGAATATATTTGACAAGCTTATGCTAGCCAATTCCTTTGTTTTCTGATGCCTTGTTCTTTTGACTAGACTAACGGGTAAGAATTCTGTTTTTTACTATACTGGCGCGCAGAGCGCTATGGCTTATATCATGGTCAGCTGTCGTGACTTTAATAAATAAGCTACTTAACTTCCCTTCAAGGGGCAGACCCTATTCGGGCCTGGTTTGAAGGAGATTATTGCTTATATCACTGGAGGAAAAGGTCATGCCCTTCCTCAGGATAGGTCCAAATCAAGGGCCAAAAAAAAAAAAAAAAAAAAAAAAAGTCTAATTTTCGTGCCTTTTAAAAACTTCAGGGCAGGTGTGGCATCCTCTTCCTCTAAGGCAAAACAAGAGGGAATTTTTGCTCAGTCCAAGGCGGTCTGGAGACAATCGGACCTGGAACAAAGATAAGCAGGCCAAGGAGCCTGCTGCTGCCTCTAAGGCAGCATGAAGGAACGGACCCCTATCCGGTAACGGATCCTATAGGGGGCAGACTTTCATTCTTCGCCCAGGCGTGGGCAAGAGATGCCCAGGATCCCTAGGCATTGGAATTTATATCCCAGAGATATCTTCTGGATTTCAAAGATTCCCCCCCAAAAAAAGGGGAGATTTCGCCTTTCACAATTATCTGCAAACCAGATAAAGAAGGAGGCATTCTTACATTGTGTACGAGATCCATCCAGTTCCAAGAGAGGAACAAGGACAGAGTTTTTACTCAAATCTGTTTGTGGTTCCCAAGGAGAGGGAACCTTCAGACCTATTTTGGATCTAAAGATTTTAAACAAATTCCTCAGAATTCCGTCATTTAAGATGGAAACTATTCGTACCATCTTAACTATGATCCAGGAGAGTCAATAGAGGACTACAATGGATTTGAAGGATGCTTATCCTCACATTGTGATGCATAAAGATCACCATCGTTTTTCAGGTTTGCCTTTCTAGACAGGCATTACCAGTTTGTAGCTCTTTCCTTTGGGATATCTACAGCCCCAAGAATCTTTATGGAGGTTCTGGGGTCGCTTTGGGGGTCGGGGCATAGAAGTGGCCCCTTATTTAGACGACATCCTGATACAGGCGTCAAACATCCAAATTGCCCAGTCTCATACGGACGTAGTACTGGCATTTCTGAGATCACATGGGTGGAAAGTGAACAAGGAAAGAGTTCTCTATCCCCAATCTCAAGGGTTTCCCTCCTAGGGACTCTGATAGATTCTGTAGAAATGAAAATTTACCTGACGGAGTCCAGGTTGTCAAAGTTTCTAAATTTCTGCCGTGTTTTTTTTTTTTTTTTCATCCCATCCGCGCCCTTCGGTGGCTCAGTACATGAATGAAATCGGCTTAATGGTAGCGGCAAGGGACATAGTACCGTTTGCACGTCTACATTTCAGACCGCTGCAACTATGCATGCTCAGTCAGAGGAACGGGGATTACACAGATTTGTCCCCCTGTTAAACCTGGACCAAGAGACCAGAGATTCTCTTCTCTGGTGACTATGTCGGGTCCATCTGTCCAAGAGTATGACCTTCCGCAGGTCAGATGGGACAATTGTTACAATAGATGCCAGCCTTTTAGGTTGGGATGCAGTCTGGAACTCCCTGACGGCTCAGGGATAGTGGACTTAGGAGGAGACCCTCCTTCTAATAACTATTCTGGGAGTGATATTCCATGCTCTTCAGACTTGGCCTCAGTTAGCAACTCTGAGGTACATCATACTCAGTCGGACAATATACACGACTGTGGCTTACATCAGCCATCAAGGGGGAACAGAAGTTCCCTAGCGATGTTAGAAGTCTTACAATAATTCACTGGACAGAGACTCACTCTTGTCTATCAGCTATCCATATCCCAGGTGTTGAGAACTGGGAGGTGGATTTTCTAAGTCGTCAGACTTTTCTTCCGGGGGAGTGGGATTTCCTCCGGAGGTCAAGACCAAGCAGGAGAGGGCTTTGGTGTTTTTGACAGCGCCTGCGTAGCCACGCAGGACCTGGTATGCAGATCTGGTGGACATGTCATCCTTTCCATCACAGTCTCTGCTTCTGAGACAGGTCCCTCTACCTCAGGGTCCTTTCAACCATCTAAATAGAATCAATCTGAGATGGACTGCCTGGAGACTGAACGCTTGATGTTATCAAAGCATGGCTTCTCCGAGTCAGTCATTGATACCTTAATACAGACATGAAAGCCTGTCTCTAGGAAAATTGAACATAGATATGGTGTAAATATCTGATTGTTATGAATCCAAGGGTTACTCATGGAGTAAAGTCTGGATTCCCAGGATATTATCTTTTCTCCAAGATATTTTTGAGAAAAGGGTTGTCAGCTAATTCCTTAAAAGGGGACAGATTTTTACTCTGTCTATTTTTTTGCACAAGCGTCTGTCAGGTATTCTAGACGTTCAGGCATTTGGTCAGGCTTTGGTTAGATCCAAGCCTGTGTTTAAAACTGTTGCTCCGCCATGGAGCTTAAACCTGATTCTTAATATTCTTCAAGAAGTTCCGTTTGAACCTTTTTTGTTCCATAGATATCAATCTTTATCTTGGAAAGTTCCTTTTGGGTAGCTAATTCCTTGACTCGTAGAGTCTCCAAGTTATCTGTGTTACAATGTGTTTCTCCTTATCTGGTCCTTCGTACGGATAAGGTAGTCCTGCGTACCAACCTGGGTTTTTTCCTAAGGTGGTATCTAACAAGTACATCACTCAAGATATAGTTGTTCCATGCTTGTATCCTAATCCTTCCTCAAAGAAGGAACGTCTATTACACAATATTGGACGTGGTTTGTGCTTTAAAGTTTTTCTTACAAGCTACTACAGTTTTCATCAAACGTTCACCTTGTTTGTTGTCTATTCTGGACAGAGGAGAGGTCAAAAGACTTCAGCAGCCTCTCTGTCTTTTTTGGTTAAAAAGCATAATTCATTTAGCTTATGAGACTGCTGGACAGCAGCCTCCTGAAGGGATTACAGCTCATTCTACTAGAGCTGTGGTTTTCACTTGGGCCTTTTTTAAATGTGGCTTCTGTTGAACAGATTTACAAGACAGAGTCTTGGTCTGCGCTTCATACTTTTCAAATTTAACAAATTTGATACCTTGCTTCTTCGGAGGCTATTTTTGGGAGAAAGGGTTTTTTACAGGCAGTGGTAACTTCCGTTTAAGTACCTGCCTTGTCCCTTCCATCATCCGTGTACTTTAGCTTTGGTTCTGGTATTCCATAAGTAATGGATGATCCGTGGACTGGATACACTTAACAAGAGAAAACATAATTTATGCTTACCTGATAAATTTATTTCTCTTGTAGTGTATCCAGTCCACGGCCCGCCCTGTCACTTTAAGGCAGGTAATTTTTTCATTTGAACTACAGTCACCACTGCACCCTATGGTTTTTCCTTTCTCTGCATGTTTTCGGTCGAATGACTGAATATGGCAGTTAGGGGAGGAGCTATATAGCAGCTTTGCTGTGGGTGGACTCTTGCAGCTTCCTGTTGGGAAGGAGAATATATTCCATAAGTAATGGATGATCCGTGGACTGGATACACTACAAGAGAAATAAATTTATCAGGTAAGCATAAATTATGTTTTTTGACTGTGAAACATCAGTCTGCTAGTGTAATCTAATTGCAGTTGCCTGCCTGCCAGCTTGTGTGCCAGGCCCACTTGCTAAGTGCCATCACTCATATCTGTTGTAACAGTAGTGTAAATTTTGAGAAAAAAAACTTTTTTGACTGTGAAACATCAGTCTGCTAGTGTAATCCAATTGCAGTTGCCTGCCTGCCAGCGTGTGTGCCAGGCCCACTTGCCAACTATTGCCACCACTCATATCTGTTGTAACAGTAGTGTAAATTTTAAAAAAAAACTTTTTTGACTGTGAAACATCAGTCTGCTAGTGTAATCTAATTGCAGTTGCCTGCTTGCCAGCGTGTGTGCCAGGCCCACTTGCCAACTAGTGCCACCACTCATATCTGTTGTAACAGTAGTGTAAATTTTTTTAAAAAAACTTTTTTGACTGTGAAACATCAGTCTGCTAGTGTAATCTAATTGCAGTTGCCTGCCTGCCAGCGTGTGTGCCAGGCCCACTTGCCAAATAGTGCCACCACTCATATCTGTTGTTACAGTAGTGTAAATTTAAAAAAAAAAAACTTTTTTTACTGTGAAACATCAGTCTGCTAGTGTAATATAATAGCAGTTGCCTGCCTGCCAGCGTGTGTGCCAGGCCCACTTGCCAATTAGTGCCACCACTCATATCTGTTGTAACAGTAGTGTAATTTTTTTTTTAAAAAAAACTTTTTTGACTGTGAAACATCAGTCTGCTAGTGTAATCTAATTGCAGTTGCCTGCCAGCGTGTGTGCCAGGCCCACTTGCCAACTAGTGCCACCACTCATATCTGTTGTAACAGTAGTGTAAATTTTGAAAAAAAAAACTTTTTTGACTGCGAAACATCAGTCTGCTAGTGTAATCTAATTGCAGTTGCCTGCCTGCCAGCGTGTGTGCCAGGCCCACTTGCCAACTAGTGCCACCACTCATATCTGTTGTAACAGTAGTGTAAATTTTGTAAAAAAAACTTTTTTGACTATGAAACATCAGTCTGCTAGTGTAATCTAATTGCAGTTGCCTGCCTGCCTGCCAGCGTGTGTGCCAGGCCCACTTGCCAACTAGTGCCACCACTTATATCTGTTGTAACAGTAGTGTAAATTTTTTTAATAAAAACTTTTTTGACTGTGAAACATCAGTCTGCTAGTGTAATCTAATTGTAGTTACCTGCCTGCCAGCGTGTGTGCCAGGCCCACTTGCCAACTAGTGCCACCACTCATATCTGTTGTAACAGTAGTGTAAATTTAAAAAAAAAACTTTTTTGATTGTGAAACATCAGTCTGCTAGTGTAATCTAATAGCAGTTGCCTGCCTGCCAGCGTGTGTGCCAGGCCCACTTGCCAATTAGTGCCACCACTCATATCTGTTGTAACAGTAGTGTAAATTTTGTAAAAAAAACAAACTTTTTTGACTGTGAAACATCAGTCTGCTAGTGTAACCTAATTGCAGTTGCCTGCCTGCCAGCGTGTGTGCCAGGCCCACTTGCCAACTAGTGCCACCACTCATATCTGTTGTAACAGTAGTGTAAATTTTGTAAAAAAAAACTTTTTGGACTGTGAAAGATCAGTCAGCTAGTGTAATCTAATAGCAGTTGCCTGCCTGCCTGCCAGCGTGTGTGCCAGGCCCACTTGCCAACTAGTGCCACCACTCATATCTGTTGTAACAGTAGTGTAAATTTAAAAAAAAAAAAACTTTTTTGATTGTGAAACATCAGTCTGCTAGTGTAATCTAATAGCAGTTGCCTGCCTGCCAGCGTGTGTGCCAGGCCCACTTGCCAATTAGTGCCACCACTCATATCTGTTGTAACAGTAGTGTAAATTTTGTAAAAAAAAACTTTTTTGACTGTGAAACATCAGTCTGCTAGTGTAATCTAATTGCAGTTGCCTGCCTGCCAGCTTGTGTGCCAGGCCCACTTGCTAAGTGCCACCACTCATATCTGTTGTAACAGTAGTGTAAATTTTGAAAAAAAAAACTTTTTTGACTGTGAAACATCAGTCTGCTAGTGTAATCCAATTGCAGTTGCCTGCCTGCCAGCGTGTGTGCCAGGCCCACTTGCCAACTAGTGCCACCACTCATATCTGTTGTAACAGTAGTGTAAATTTAAAAAAAAAAACTTTTTTGACTGTGAAACATCAGTCTGCTAGTGTAATCTAATTGCAGTTGCCTGCTTGCCAGCGTGTGTGCCAGGCCCACTTGCCAACTAGTTCCATCACTCATATCTGTTGTAACAGTAGTGTAAATTTTGAAAAAAAAACTTTTTTGACTGTGAAACATCAGTCTGCTAGTGTAATCCAATTGCAGTTGCCTGCCTGCCAGCGTGTGTGCCAGGCCCACTTGCCAACTAGTGCCACCACTCATATCTGTTGTAACAGTAGTGTAAATTTTAAAAAAAAACTTTTTTGACTGTGAAACATCAGTCTGCTAGTATAATCTAATTGTAGTTGCCTGCCTGCCAGCGTGTGTGCCAGGCCCACTTGCCAACTAGTGTCACCACTCATATCTGTTGTAACAGTAGTGTAAACTTAAAAAAAAAAACTTTTTTGACTGTGAAACATCAGTCTGCTAGAGTAATCTAATAGCAGTTGCCTGCCTGCCAGCGTGTGTGCCAGACCCACTTGCCAATTAGTGCCACCACTCATATCTGTTGTAACAGTAGTGTAAATTTTTTTTAAAAAAACTTTTTTGACTGTGAAACATCAGTCTGCTAGTGTAATCTAATTGCAGTTGCCTGCCTGCCAGTGTGTGTGCCAGGCCCACTTGCCAACTAGTGCCACCACTCATATCTGTTGTAACAGTAGTGTAAATTCTTTTTAAAAAAACTTTTTTGACTGTGAAACATCAGTCTGCTAGTGTAATCTAATTGCAGTTTCCTGCCTGCCAGCGAGTGTGCCAGGCCCACTTGCCAACTAGTGCCACCATTCATATCTGTTGTAACAGTAGTGTAAATTTTGTAAAAAAAACTTTTTTGACTGTGAAACATCAGTCTGCTAGTGTAATCTAATTGCAGTTGCCTGCCTGCCAGCGTGTGTGCCAGGCCCACTTGCCAACTAGTTCCATCACTCATATCTGTTGTAACAGTAGTGTAAATTTTGTAAAAAAAAAAATTTTTTGACTGTGAAACATCAGTCTGCTAGTGTAATCTAATTGCAGTTGCCTGCCTGCCAGCGTTTGTGCCAGGCCCACTTGCAAACTAGTGCCACCACTCATATCTGTTGTAACAGTAGTGTACATTTTTTAAAAAAAAACTTTTTTGACTGTGAAACATCAGTCTGCTAGTGTAATCTAATTGTAGTTGCCTGCCTGCCAGCGTGTGTGCCAGGACCACTTGCCAACTAGTGCCACCACTCATATCTGTTGTAACAGTAGTGTAAATTTATAAAAAAAAAACTTTTTTGACTGTGAAACATCAGTCTGCTAGTGTAATCTAATTGCAGTTGCCTGCCTGCCAGCCTGTGTGCCAGGCCAACTTGCCAACTAGTGCCACCACTCATATCTGTTGTAACAGTAGTGTAAATTTTGTAAAAAAAAACTTTTTTGACTGTGAAGGATCAGTCTGCTAGTGTAATCTTATAGCAGTTGCCTGCCTGCCA
This sequence comes from Bombina bombina, assembly GCF_027579735.1. NCBI lineage: Eukaryota > Metazoa > Chordata > Amphibia > Anura > Bombinatoridae > Bombina > Bombina bombina. Next base: position 780,706,343 of record NC_069501.1, on the reverse strand, counting down.
GCGTGTGTGCCAGGCCCACTTGCCAATTAGTGCCACCACTCATATCTGTTGTAACAGTAGTGTAAATTTTGTAAAAAAAAACTTTTTCGACTGTGAAACATGTCTGCTAGTTTAATCTAATTGCAGTTGCCTGCCTGCCAGCGTGTGTGCCAGGCCCACCTGCCAACTAGTTCCACCACTCATATCTGTTGTAACAGTAGTGTAAATGTAAAAAACAACAACTTTTTTTACTGTGAAACATCAGTCTGCTAGTGTAATATAATAGCAGTTGCCTGCCTGCCAGCGTGTGTGCCAGGCCCACTTGCCAATTAGTGCCACCACTCATATCTGTTGTAACAGTAGTGTAATTTTTTTTTTAAAAAAACATTTTTGACTGTGAAACATCAGTCTGCTAGTGTAATCTAATTGCAGTTGCCTGCCAGCGTGTGTGCCAGGCCCACTTGCCAACTAGTGCCACCACTCATATCTGTTGTAACAGTAGTGTAAATTTTGAAAAAAAAAACTTTTTTGACTGCGAAACATCAGTCTGCTAGTGTAATCTAATTGCAGTTGCCTGCCTGCCAGCGTGTGTGCCAGGCCCACTTGCCAACTAGTGCCACCACTCATATCTGTTGTAACAGTAGTGTAAATTTTGTAAAAAAAACTTTTTTGACTGTGAAACATCAGTCTGCTAGTGTAATCTAATTGCAGTTGCCTGCCTGCCTGCCAGCGTGTGTGCCAGGCCCACTTGCCAACTAGTGCCACCACTCATATCTGTTGTAACAGTAGTGTAAATTTTTTTAATAAAAACGTTTTTGACTGTGAAACATCAGTCTGCTAGTGTAATCTAATTGTAGTTACCTGCCTGCCAGCGTGTGTGCCAGGCCCACTTGCCAACTAGTGCCACCACTCATATCTGTTGTAACAGTAGTGTAAATTTAAAAAAAAAACTTTTTTGATTGTGAAACATCAGTCTGCTAGTGTAATCTAATAGCAGTTGCCTGCCTGCCAGCGTGTGTGCCAGGCCCACTTGCCAATTAGTGCCACCATTCATATCTGTTGTAACAGTAGTGTAAATTTTGTAAAAAAAACAAACTTTTTTGACTGTGAAACATCAGTCTGCTAGTGTAACCTAATTGCAGTTGCCTGCCTGCCAGCGTGTGTGCCAGGCCCACTTGCCAACTAGTGCCACCACTCATATCTGTTGTAACAGTAGTGTAAATTTTGTAAAAAAAAACTTTTTTGACTGTGAAAGATCAGTCTGCTAGTGTAATCTAATAGCAGTTGCCTGCCTGCCTGCCAGCGTGTGTGCCAGGCCCACTTGCCAACTAGTGCCACCACTCATATCTGTTGTAACAGTAGTGTAAATTTAAAAAAAAAAAACTTTTTTGATTGTGAAACATCAGTCTGCTAGTGTAATCTAATAGCAGTTGCCTGCCTGCCAGCGTGTGTGCCAGGCCCACTTGCCAATTAGTGCCACCACTCATATCTGTTGTAACAGTAGTGTAAATTTTGTAAAAAAAAACTTTTTTGACTGTGAAACATCAGTCTGCTAGTGTAATCTAATTGCAGTTGCCTGCCTGCCAGCTTGTGTGCCAGGCCCACTTGCTAAGTGCCACCACTCATATCTGTTGTAACAGTAGTGTAAATTTTGAAAAAAAAAACTTTTTTGACTGTGAAACATCAGTCTGCTAGTGTAATCCAATTGCAGTTGCCTGCCTGCCAGCGTGTGTGCCAGGCCCACTTGCCAACTAGTGCCACCACTCATATCTGTTGTAACAGTAGTGTAAATTTTGTAAAAAAAAACTTTTTCGACTGTGAAACATGTCTGCTAGTTTAATCTAATTGCAGTTGCCTGCCTGCCAGCGTGTGTGCCAGGCCCACCTGCCAACTAGTTCCACCACTCATATCTGTTGTAACAGTAGTGTAAATGTAAAAAAAAACAACTTTTTTTACTGTGAAACATCAGTCTGCTAGTGTAATATAATAGCAGTTGCCTGCCTGCCAGCGTGTGTGCCAGGCCCACTTGCCAATTAGTGCCACCACTCATATCTGTTGTAACAGTAGTGTAATTTTTTTTTTAAAAAAACTTTTTTGACTGTGAAACATCAGTCTGCTAGTGTAATCTAATTGCAGTTGCCTGCCAGCGTGTGTGCCAGGCCCACTTGCCAACTAGTGCCACCACTCATATCTGTTGTAACAGTAGTGTAAATTTTGAAAAAAAAAACTTTTTTGACTGTGAAACATCAGTCTGCTAGTGTAATCTAATTGTAGTTGCCTGCCTGCCAGCGTGTGTGCCAGGACCACTTGCCAACTAGTGCCACCACTCATATCTGTTGTAACAGTAGTGTAAATTTTGTAAAAAAAACTTTTTTGACTGTGAAACATCAGTCTGCTAGTGTAATCTAATTGCAGTTGCCTGCCTGCCTGCCAGCGTGTGTGCCAGGCCCACTTGCCAACTAGTGCCACCACTCATATCTGTTGTAACAGTAGTGTAAATTTTTTTAATAAAAACTTTTTTGACTGTGAAACATCAGTCTGCTAGTGTAATCTAATTGTAGTTACCTGCCTGCCAGCGTGTGTGCCAGGCCCACTTGCCAACTAGTGCCACCACTCATATCTGTTGTAACAGTAGTGTAAATTTAAAAAAAAAACTTTTTTGATTGTGAAACATCAGTCTGCTAGTGTAATCTAATAGCAGTTGCCTGCCTGCCAGCGTGTGTGCCAGGCCCACTTGCCAATTAGTGCCACCACTCATATCTGTTGTAACAGTAGTGTAAATTTTGTAAAAAAAACAAACTTTTTTGACTGTGAAACATCAGTCTGCTAGTGTAACCTAATTGCAGTTGCCTGCCTGCCAGCGTGTGTGCCAGGCCCACTTGCCAACTAGTGCCACCACTCATATCTGTTGTAACAGTAGTGTAAATTTTGTAAAAAAAAACTTTTTTGACTGTGAAAGATCAGTCTGCTAGTGTAATCTAATAGCAGTTGCCTGCCTGCCTGCCAGCGTGTGTGCCAGGCACACTTGCCAACTAGTGCCACCACTCATATCTGTTGTAACAGTAGTGTAAATTTAAAAAAAAAAAACTTTTTTGATTGTGAAACATCAGTCTGCTAGTGTAATCTAATAGCAGTTGCCTGCCTGCCAGCGTGTGTGCCAGGCCCACTTGCCAACTAGTGCCACCACTCATATCTGTTGTAACAGTAGTGTAAATTTTGTAAAAAAAAACTTTTTTGACTGTGAAACATCAGTCTGCTAGTGTAATCTAATTGCAGTTGCCTGCCTGCCAGCTTGTGTGCCAGGCCCACTTGCTAAGTGCCACCACTCATATCTGTTGTAACAGTAGTGTAAATTTTGAAAAAAAAAACTTTTTTGACTGTGAAACATCAGTCTGCTAGTGTAATCCAATTGCAGTTGCCTGCCTGCCAGCGTGTGTGCCAGGCCCACTTGCCAACTAGTGCCACCACTCATATCTGTTGTAACAGTAGTGTAAATTTAAAAAAAAAAACTTTTTTGACTGTGAAACATCAGTCTGCTAGTGTAATCTAATTGCAGTTGCCTGCTTGCCAGCGTGTGTGCCAGGCCCACTTGCCAACTAGTTCCATCACTCATATCTGTTGTAACAGTAGTGTAAATTTTGAAAAAAAAAACTTTTTTGACTGTGAAACATCAGTCTGCTAGTGTAATCCAATTGCAGTTGCCTGCCTGCCAGCGTGTGTGCCAGGCCCACTTGCCAACTAGTGCCACCACTCATATCTGTTGTAACAGTAGTGTAAATTTAAAAAAAAAACTTTTTTGACTGTGAAACATCAGTCTGCTAGTATAATCTAATTGTAGTTGCCTGCCTGCCAGCGTGTGTGCCAGGCCCACTTGCCAACTAGTGTCACCACTCATATCTGTTGTAACAGTAGTGTAAACTTAAAAAAAAAAACTTTTTTGACTGTGAAACATCAGTCTGCTAGTGTAATCTAATTGCAGTTGCCTGCCTGCCAGCGTGTGTGCCAGGCCCACTTGCCAACTAGTGCCACCACTCATATCTGTTGTAACAGTAGTGTAAATTTAAAAAAACCCCACTTTTTTGACTGTGAAACATCAGTCTGCTAGAGTAATCTAATAGCAGTTGCCTGCCTGCCAGCGTGTGTGCCAGACCCACTTGCCAATTAGTGCCACCACTCATATCTGTTGTAACAGTAGTGTAAATTTTTTTAAAAAAAACTTTTTTGACTGTGAAACATCAGTCTGCTAGTGTAATCTAATTGCAGTTGCCTGCCTGCCAGTGTGTGTGCCAGGCCCACTTGCCAACTAGTGCCACCACTCATATCTGTTGTAACAGTAGTGTAAATTTTTTTTAAAAAAACTTTTTTGACTGTGAAACATCAGTCTGCTAGTGTAATCTAATTGCAGTTTCCTGCCTGCCAGCGTGTGTGCCAGGCCCACTTGCCAACTAGTGCCACCATTCATATCTGTTGTAACAGTAGTGTAAATTTTGTAAAAAAAAACTTTTTTGACTGTGAAACATCAGTCTGCTAGTGTAATCTAATTGCAGTTGCCTGCCTGCCAGCGTGTGTGCCAGGCCCACTTGCCAACTAGTTCCATCACTCATATCTGTTGTAACAGTAGTGTAAATTTTGTAAAAAAAAAAACTTTTTTGACTGTGAAACATCAGTCTGCTAGTGTAATCTAATTGCAGTTGCCTGCCTGCCAGCGTTTGTGCCAGGCCCACTTGCAAACTAGTGCCACCACTCATATCTGTTGTAACAGTAGTGTACATTTTTTTAAAAAAACTTTTTTGACTGTGAAACATCAGTCTGCTAGTGTAATCTAATTGTAGTTGCCTGCCTGCCAGCGTGTGTGCCAGGACCACTTGCCAACTAGTTCCACCACTCATATCTGTTGTAACAGTAGTGTAAATTTAAAAAAAAAAAACTTTTTTGACTGTGAAACATCAGTCTGCTAGTGTAATCTAATTGCAGTTGCCTGCCTGCCAGCCTGTGTGCCAGGCCAACTTGCCAACTAGTGCCACCACTCATATCTGTTGTAACAGTAGTGTAAATTTTGTAAAAAAAAACTTTTTTGACTGTGAAGGATCAGTCTGCTAGTGTAATCTTATAGCAGTTGCCTGCCTGCCAGCGTGTGTGCCAGGCCCACTTGCCAATTAGTGCCACCACTCATATCTGTTGTAACAGTAGTGTAAATTTTGTAAAAAAAAACTTTTTCGACTGTGAAACATGTCTGCTAGTTTAATCTAATTGCAGTTGCCTGCCTGCCAGCGTGTGTGCCAGGCCCACCTGCCAACTAGTTCCACCACTCATATCTGTTGTAACAGTAGTGTAAATGTAAAAAAAAAAAACTTTTTTTGACTGTGAAACATCAGTCTGCTAGTGTAATCTAATTGCAGTTGCCTACCTGCCAGCGTGTGTGCCAGGCCCCCTTGCTAAGTGCCACTACTCATATCTGTTGTAACAGTAGTTTAAATTTTGAAAAAATAAACTTTTTTGACTGTGAAACATCAGTCTGCTAGGGTAATCTAATTACAGTTGCCTGCCTACCAGCGTGTGTGCCAGGCCCACTTGCCAACTAGTGCCACCACTCATATCTGTTGTAACAGTAGTGTAAATTTTGAAAAAAAAACTTTTTTGACTGTGAAACATCAGTCTGCTAGTGTAATCTAATTGCAGTTGCCTGCCTGCCAGCGTGTGTGCCAGGCCCACTTGCCAACTAGTGCCACCACTTATATCTGTTGTAACAGTAGTGTAAATTTAAAAAAAACTAAAACTTTTTTGACTGTGAAACATCAGTCTGCTAGTGTAATCTAATTGCAGTTGCCTGCTAGTGTGTGTGCCAGGCCCACTTGCCAACTAGTGCCACCACTCATATCTGTTGTAACAGTAGTGTAAATTTTGTAAAAAAAACTTTTTTGACTGTGAAACATCAGTCTGCTTGTGTAATCTAATTGCAGTTTCCTGCCTGCCAGCGTGTGTGCCAGGCTCAAAGCGTATACTGTGCCCACTTGCCCAGTGATACCACTCATCTTGTTTAATAGTAGTGTAATTGTACATTTAAAAAAATAAAAACTTTTTGGACTGTCAAACATCAGTCTGCTGTTTTGTGTCAGGCTCACAGCGTATACTGTGCCCACTTGCCCAGTGCCACCACTCATATCTTGTTTTATAGTGGTGTAAGTGTACATTAAAAAAAAAAATGACAGGCAGAGGCAGGCCACCCGCAGGTGCCGTCGTGGTGCTGTGATTCCCTTTGGCCATAGAATAATGCCCAGTGTTCAGAGGCCACGTCCCATGAACTCGAAAAGTTCTGAGGAGGACATAGTTGACTTTTTAACACAGGACACCCAATCTTCTATAGCTTCCGCTTCGAACCTTGACGCACCATCCTCCTCCAGCTTATCTTCGGGCACCTCTCAAGTTACCACCACTCGCCCGCCTGCCCCCACCACCAACACTAGCACCACAGCCGCTTCACTTGATGTGTCATAGGAGTTTTTTACACATCAGTTGGAAGAAATGAGTGATGCGCAACCATCATTGACATAGGATGTAGATAACAGTGATATGTCAGGCAGCATTACAGAAATGGACGTATGGTGTGATGATGATGATGTTGTACCCGCTGCTGCTTCCTTTGTTGATTTGTCAGATACAAGTGAAGCGGTTGATGATGACAATGCGTCTGTGGATGTCACGTGTGTGCCCGCTAGAAGAGAAGAAGAACAGGGGGAAAGTTCAGATGGGGAGACAGAGAGGAGGAGGAGGAGACGAGTTGGAAGCAGGGGGAGGTTGTCGCAAGGAGCTAGTGGCACAGTCAGACAGCATGCATCGGCACCCGGGGTCAGCCAGACAGCCCGCCAATCAACGCATGCTGTTGCCACAACCAGAATGCCGTCATCGCAGAGCTCAGCAGTGTGGCATTTTTTTTGTATGTCTGCCTCCGAGAACAGCAATGCCATTTGCAACCTGTGCCAAAAGAAACTGAGTCGTGGGAAGTGCAACACCCACCTAGGTACAACTGCTTTGCGAAGGCACATGATCGCACATCACAAATGCCTATGGGATCAACACATGAGTAGAAGCAGCACACAAACTCAAAGCCGCCATCCTCCTCCTGGTCCAGCATCTTCAGCCACGTCAACCACTGCTGTCCTCCTTGCCCCCTCTCAACCATCCGCCACTCCGTCTCTCTTCCGGAGCAGTTCCTGCTCATCTGCCCACAGTCAGGTGTCTGTCAAGGACATGTTTGAGCGTAAGAAGCCAAGGTCACAAAGTCACCCCCTTGCCCAGCGTCTGATAGCTGGCTTGTCTGAACTCTTAGCCCGCCAGCTTTTACCATACAAACTGGTGGAGTCTGAGGCGTTCAAAAAATTTGTAGCTATTGGGAGACCGCAGTGGAAGGTACCCGGTCGATATTTCTTTTCACAAAAGGCAATCCCCAACCTGTACTCGATTGTGCGAAAGGAAGTAATGGCATGTCTGGCACACAGTGTTAGGGCAAGGGTCCATATAACCACTGATAGCTGGTCTGCAAAGCATGGTCAGGGCAGGTATATAACCTACACTGCACATTGGGTAAACCTGCTGACGGCTGCCAAGCATGGAATGTGTGGCTCTGCAGAGGAGGAGTTGGTGACACCGCCACGACTTGCAGGCAGGCCTGCTGCCTCCTCCTCTACTCCTCCTACTCCATCCTCTTCCATAACCTCCTCGGCTGAGTCCTCTTCTGTTGCTGCATCTTGCTCCACATCAACGGCACCCCCCCAGCTCCGCAGGTACTATTCCACATCCCGGATATGGCAGTGTCACGCCGTCTTGGGTTTCACTTGCCTGAAAGCAGAGAGTCACACCGGACCAGCACTCCTGTCTGCCCTGAACGCACAGGTGTATCAGTGGCTGACTCTGCACCAACTGGAGATCGGCAAAGTGGTTTCTGACAACGGAAGTAATTTGGTGGCGGCATTGAAATTGGGCAAATTGACCCATGTGCCGTGCATGGCACATGTGTGTAATCTGATCGTACATCGCTTTGTGCATAAGTACCCAGGCTTACAGGACGTCCTGAAGCAGGCCAGGAAGGTGTGTGGCCATTTGAGGCGTTCCTACACGGCCATGGCACACTTTTCCGATATCCAGCGGCGAAACAACATACCAGTGAGGCGCTTGATTTGCGACAGCCCGACACATTGGAATTCAACACTCCTAATGTTCGACCGCCTGCTCCAACAAGAAAAAGCCGTTGACAAGTATTTGTATGACCAGGGTGCTAGGACAGCCTCTGCGGAGCTGGGAATTTTTTGCCACGTTACTGGGTGCTCATGCGCAATGCCTGTAGGCTCATGCGTCCTTTTGAGGAGGTGACAAACCTAGTCAGTCGCACCGAAGGCACCATCAGCGACATCATACCATTTGTTTTCTTCCTGGAGCGTGCCCTGCGAAGAGTGCTGGATCAAGCTGTAGATGAGCGTGAAGAGGAAGAGGAAGAGTTGTGGTCACCATCACCACCACCACCAGAAACAGCCTTATCAGCATTGCTTGCTGGACCTGCAGCAATGCTGGAAGAGGATTGTGAGGAAGAGGAGTCAGAGGAGGAATGTAGCTTTGAGGAGGAGGAGGAAGACCAACCACAACAGGCATCCCAGGGTGCTCGTTGTCACCTATCTGGTACCCGTGGTGTTGTACGTGGCTGGGGGGAAGAAGATACCTTCAGTGACATCACTGAGGATGAGGAACGGGACATGAGTAGCTCGGCATCCAACCTTGTGCAAATGGGGTCTTTCATGCTGTCGTGCCTGTTGAGGGACCCTCTTATAAAAAAGCTGAAGGAGAACGACCTGTACTGGGTGTCCACGCTACTTGACCCCCGGTATATGTTGATGGAGGACATGCAGAGCTTTTTAACTCCTATGCATCGCCACAGCCCTTCGGGGTCCACCCTCAGAGAATGACTCGACCGACAGGTAGCTGACTACCTCGCCTTAACTGCAGATATCGACACTCTGAGGAGCGATGAACCCCTTGAATACTGGGTGTACAGGCTTGACCTGTGGCCTGAGATATCCCAATTTGCAATAGAACTTCTGGCCTGCCCCGCTTCAAGTGTCCTGTCAGAAAGAACCTTCAGTGGAGCAGGAGGTATTGTCACTGAGAAGAGAAGTCGCCTAGGTCAAAAAAGTCTAGATTACCTCACCTTTATTAAGATGAATGAGGGATGGATCCCGAAGGGACTGACATTGGGCGATACATTCAAGTAAAAAAGGCCTGATGAGATGAGCTGCCTTGGGCTAAAAATGGTCCACACGCTGCTGTATTTTATCTTCAAATGCCGGATGACTTGCGTGACTTATCCGCCACCAACTAGGGTTCAAGCCGCAATGTTTTAGGGCACTTTCTGCCTGGGAAACAAACATCAATTTTTCTGGCCGCTGCTACAGCAGCGGCTGCAACAATACCTAGTTTTTCAGGCATGTGTACATGCCTAATTTTTCTGGCCTCTGGTGCTACACTGTGGCTTCAAAACCAAAACCAAAAAAAAGACACTTAACAGGATTAAACTGATAGGAATAGTACTACTTAACACACCACTCCTATCTGGTGGCACATTAGATTGCATGCGCAGTGCCCCAAATTTGAAGTAGGAGGACCGACCAAGCATCTTTTTCCATCTCCCGGTTCCTAAAATCCATGCCATATACACATCCCCTGATAGAGGACACAAAAGGCAATCCCCAACCTGTACTCGATTGTGCAAAAGGAAGTAACCTTACCATGGGTCCCAGCCCGCATGTCTTGTAATTCTCTGTCTGGGAAATTATCTATCTATCAAATCTATCTATTTATCTATCATATCTATCTATCTGTCTATCGTATCTATCAAATGTATATTGCATCTATTGATCTATCTAATCTATGTATCTATCTATCAAATCTATCTATCTCGTGGCCAGACTGTTTTGTGACAGCCACTTGTGTTTTGGCCAAATGTCCGTCGGCTAAAAGTTCGGCCACAATTGCACGTGCAGTGCCCCAAATTTGAAGTAAGAGGATCGACCAAGCATTTTTTTCCATCTCCCGGTTTCTAAAATCCATGCCATATATACCTCCCTCGATAGGGGGAGTAACTGGGTATTAAACTGATCAGAATAGTACTACTTAACACACAACTCATATCTGGTGGCACAGTAGATTGCACGCGCAGTGCCCCAAATGTGAAGTAGGAGGACCGACCAAGCATCTTTTTCCATCTCCCGGTTCCTAAAATCCATGCCATATACACGTCCCCTGGCATCGCAACTGCCTCTGGGAACCTTACCATGGGTCCCAGACCGCACGTCTTGTAATTCTCTGTCTGGGAAATTATATATCTATCAAATCTATCTATTTATCTATCAAATCTATCTATCTATCTATAGTATCTATCAAATGTATATTGCATCTATTGATCTATCTAATCTATGTATCTATCTATCAAATCTATCTATCTCGTGGCCGGACTGTTTTGTGACAGCCACTTGTGTTTCGGCCAAATGTCCGTCGGTTAAAAGTCCGGCCACGATTGCACGCGTAGTGCCCCAAATGTGAAGTAGGAGGACCGACCAAGCATTTTTTTCCATCTCCCGGTTCCTAAAATCCATGCCATATACACGTCCCCTGGCACCGCAACTGCCTCTCGGAACCTTACCATGGGTCACAGACCGCACGTCTTGTAACTCTCTGTCTGGGAAATTATATATCTATCAAATCTATCTATTTATCTATCAAATCTATCTATCGTATCTATCAAATGTATATTGCATCTATTGATCTATCTAATCTATGTATCTATCTATCTATCAAATCTATCTATCTCGTGGTTGGACTGTTTTGTGACAGCCACTTGTGTTACGGCCAAATGTCCGTCGGCTAAAAGTCCGGCCACGATTGCATGCGCAGTGCCCCAAATGTGAAGTAGGAGGACCGACCAAGCATCTTTTTCCATCTCCTGGTTAGTGTTTGCAATGTGGGGGATGGCAGATTTAGGGTTAATAGTTTAGGTACTTTGAGATGTGGGGGATGGCAGATTAGGGGTTAATAGTTTAGGTACTTTGCAATGTGGGGGATGGTGGTTTAGGGGTTAATAGTTTTAATTAGTGTTTGCGATGTGGGAACGATGGCAGATTAGGGGTTAATAGTTTATTTACTTTGCGATGTGGGAGGATGGCAGTTTAGAGGTTAATAGTTTTGATAAGTGTTTGCGATGTGGGGGGATGGCGGATTAGGGGTTAATAGTTTATTGAGGTACTTTGCAATGTGGAGGATTGGCGGTTTAGGGGTTAATAGTTTATTTATGAGTGTAAGTGTACTTTGTAAATTATATTTGAAGTGTTTTGTGCAACTTTTTATTTTTGGAAACCAGTTGACCACAGAGTGGAAAGGATTAAAGCATAAAAGACGATTGAGCTAGCGCATTCACAATTTTGCTGCACTTGTAATATCAGGGGGAATGAAAATGGCTCTCAAAAATGCTATTGCCCTAGCCAAAACCGTTTGCTCCTCACTTGTAATCTAGCCCATAATGTGCGTTTTTTTAAATCTGAAAATGGATTATGTTTTGGCATACATCAAATCATCTAAACTAATTTTCACAGTAATTGAAACAAATTGCCTAAAACTCACCAATGAAAGAGTGAAAAGATACATGGCTGGATTGGTCTACCAGGACACAAAGAGCTGGTGCAGTCCAGCTACAGTTTAAGGAGGTGGTGCTGCTAGGGAGGTAATGGAGCTATATTGCCTTTCTTCTCTTCTGAGCTATAGGTTTTGAGGTGACACAGTTGTATTTCCTTGATAATGTACTATTTAGTAGTGCTCATTTGAATGGTTTCTACTGCCTAGTCAGGTGACAGGTCACATTGTGAGGCAAAGTGACACACTGTTTTGAGTGTCTTCTCCAGATCACTTTATGGATAATTATTTTCAAGTCAAGGGAGTTAGGGATGAAATTGGGTTGTAGGGTGCCCATATAGCTTATATATAATATACAGAGTGCAAAATTTATAAACCCACAATTGTAAAGTATATATACATTTATTAAAGTAATTGTTTTTATATTTTCGACCTAGCTCTGGATCAAATTTGACAACCCCTAAACTATTCACTCATTGTGCAAACAGGGGGTTTCATACAATTTTCTGATCTTTACTAAGAAGATTGAGACAGCAGTCGGTTTCAACATTAAATGAAATGAAGTATTTTTTGGAGGTCTACTACTGGAGTCATCGAACTGGATGAAATCAACTATAAATACATCTTACTAAATACCTCAGGTGAGCGGATAATATTGTTTACTATTCCAAATTGAGTACAATTCTAATATAAGAAATATTAATTTCTTTCTTCCACCTTTTCTTTACATGTATGTTGATCACCTCCTCTGGAGGCGCTGTTAAAAACAAATACAATAGCCATACTGTATATATATATATATATATATATATATATATATATATATATGTATATATATATATATATATATATATATATATATATATATATATATATATATATATATATATATATATATAAAATAACTATAATAACTGGCACATCAAAAAAAGTAACGTTTCGGGGATCAATCACCCCTTCATCAGACCAAGTGCAATGTGAACAAACACCGGTGTTTAAATCAAGTGTTAGCCCCTCCCTCCAGTCAGAACAGGACAGCCCCAATTAAAACATGTGATATAAATATTTACAACCATGATACATCTCATAATCAAACAATAATACATCAAACAAAACAAAAATTACAAACATACGCCTAGATTACGAGTTTTGCGTTAGAGTCAAAAAGCAGCGTTGGCCGGTCCTAACGCTGCTTTTTTACGGGCGCTGGTATTACGAGTTTCCCTAACGCAACAAAAATATCCGTCACTGCTGAAATCATTAACGTCAACCCAGACCCAGTAGTTAACATATACCGCGAAAAAAAACATCCACGAATCACAAAAAAAAAACATTACACAAACTACACTTACACGCATACAAACACTACACTATATTTATTTTTACGATTTTATTTTGTCAGGTCAAAATAGAACGGATCAAAGTTACGAGATCTCGGATGTTTGAAAAAAAAAGCCAGAGAAATCCATTCTCCATTGACTTACATAGACAGACGGGAACATACACTCATATAGCTACATCTATCTACTAATATAATCACATACATACACTAATCGATACATACAAACAATATACAGCACATTACATACACAAATAAGATTTTTATTAGGAATTTCACATGATTTAGCTACTTTTTCACACAAGAACATGACGTCACTCACTTTACGCTCAAAACAAGTCGTGGATTTTATTTCTACACATATTTGTATCCTCCATTGACTTCTATGGGGAAGACGTGCTTGTGCACGCGACAGCCAGATTTACCTAACACATGGAAAAAGCGTAGACAAAAAAACTCGTAATACCAGTGTTAAAATTGTGAAACTAACTCATTCTTTCTTGCGTTAGTACCGCTATGACAAATAGATCAAAAAAATGACTATTTTCCTATGGAGTTATGGCTTTTACTTGTGTAAAATTCACTACAACATCAAATTGTTATAGAATTTTACATTATTTCAAATACAAATCACCATCAACAATAACAAATATTTTTGATCAATTACATCAGATTTAAATGGACAGAAAAATAATTTTAACATTTCATTATTCACAAACAGTAGACAATTTGAAACACCTCTCATTTACCTCTATTATAGCATTTAATTAATTCAACTCATATGCTTGCATGAACAGCATATCTACATAGGCTTAACACATGATCATTAATGGATGCACATACATGACTTTTCTCATTCACTCATACATGTGCATTGATATGATGGCCCAAAAAAACACATTAGATTCTCTATATGAATCATGAAACATAAAATATGGATTTTACTGTCCCTTTAACATCACAATTCACTCAGAATTTACCATTTGGAATTACGTACAATAAGAAATTAGCATTAGAACAGATTACAGCTGTCACTTTTTGGGAAGGAACAACAATGCTATACTGCTTTATATAAGTCAGCATATGTGGGAGAGAATCACAGTATATACGTATATGTACATAACACGCATCACGCAACCACAAAGCACACATTTATATTTTAATCAGCACACAATAACAATGTTGTAAAATACAACAACAGAATGAGGATTTGATAACTAGACAGGCAGGTTGCTAATATGATGACGTCATTAGAAGCTTCAACCATACACATTACAGCTTTAGGACTGTACCGCCCCTTTCAGAAGTTTAACACTCAATACTACAATACTACATATACGTAAACGAGAGTTTTGAACATCATTATTATTGCGATTTTAATGGGACGCGTAAAATATTGACATCTCGCCAATCACTTATATATACAATATTATAGATATCAGCCGGAAGATCTTCATTATTATTGCGATTTTAATGGGACGCGTAAAATATTGACATCTCGCCAATCACTTATATATACAATATTATAGATATCAGCCGGAAGATCTTCATTATTATTGCAATTTTAAAGGGACGCATACAATATTGACATCTCGCAAATCACTTATATATACAATACTAGAGATGTCAGCCGGAAGATCTTCATTATTATTGCGATTTTAATGGGACGCGTACAATATTGACATCTCGCCAATCACTGGACCCCTGATGCGCATTTCACGAACGCTTCCTCGGAGGGGGTCGCCTTTGAGGAAGCGTTCGTGAAACGTGCGTCAAGGGTCCTACAGGGGTAGCTCAGTCTCTCCTGTTCGTGTTTTAACTAGCTTGCTCTTGTTGTTAAAAGTTATGGAATATTAACTGATTAGTATGTATCACAGCCTCTGGTCCTTATAAGTTAAAGAAGTAATATTAATCAGCCCTCGGATTGTAAGGGCTTAGTCTATTTACCTATACTTAGGACTAAGGACTGTAGAACATTTCTGATCTTTTGTCATAGTACTCAATTGCGATTGTGCATTCAACAGAGTTTAAGTGTTTTTAACTTTCAGCCTAGCTACTGTATGTGTGTAAGTTCCTAGTTGATAAAATAAAGTTAAATTGTATGAATGATATGGAACATTTTTAACCTTTATACATTTTTTGTTCTAGCAGAGCTGAACAGTATTATACTATTGTGGCACTGGTTCTTTTTTCTAAACTGGATTGTATCCTCTATTACAATTAGTTTAACTAGTTGTTGCATGTTTCTTCTAACCAGCTCACCACATCAGATATTTCATGTGATAATTTAAACATTAAGTTATTATTATATAAATACACAAGAGATACCTGTGATTTGATTCTAAACTCTGCTGCCCTCTAATTTATTTAATTCTAAAGATTGTATCAAATCGCTTTTGTGTTTTTGCATACCTTGTTACTCCTTGTGCGTTTGCTCTGCTGTTTGGCTTTGTGCTGCTTAGCTTGGCAAATATGGATGATGCTCAGTTAGATGCTGCTGGTGCTGTTGCACGAGTAGTGGTTAATAGAATCAGACGGGCTCGGAGGCTCTAAGAGAGACAAAGGGCTAGTTTGGTTCGAGGTCCTCCTGTTCACAGGGTGAGGCCTACCTTGGACAACATGAGTGACTTTGAGGTTTATGACAAGTATAAGCTCAATCGCGAACAACTCATTGGCCTTTACTATGTTCTTAGACCTCATATGGAGCCACGTAGATGTATGTGAATGGCAATCCCTGGTATGACCAAGATGCTTAGTTGCATACACGTCCTGTCCTCTGGGAGTTTTCTATCTGGAGAGGGGTACCTGCATGGGCTTGCTCAGGGTACTTTCTCTGGGGTTTTTGACAACTTTCTGGATGCCATGGCAGGAGTCAGTAACCATTACATAGGATTCCCTCAGAATAAATGGTGATTGGAGGCGCCTGAAGAGGGAATTCTTTGAAATAGCTTGAATGCCCAATGTCTTGGGAGCAATAGATTGCACCCACATTGCGCTGCGTGCTCCTGAACATGACCAGCCCTTCCGAAATCGCAAACACTTCCATAGTCTCAACGTGCAGTTTGTTTGTGACGCACAGATGCGGATTATGCAGGTGTGTGCGAATTTCGGCGGGGCTTGTCATGATGCCCGCATCCTCAGACAGTCGTCCCTGTGGCAGCAGTTTGAGGGAAGACAGTTTCCACCTGGGTGGCTCGTTGGTGAGTACTTGTGCACAACATCGTTAATTAGTTAGACAATTGCCACTGTATTCTTAAAATACAGATATATAGCATGTCTTAGCTTAAATGGTCAGATAGAGAATGCAATTTAACCATTTCTTTCTCTTTTAGCAAATGTCTGGTTTATGCGAAATACGCCTAGGTAGCATGTCCTAGCTTAAATGGGCAGATAGAGAATGCAATTTAACCATGTCATTGTCTCTTTCCGCAAATGTCTAGTTTTAGCTCAAAACAGATATGTAGCATGTTATAGCTTAAATGGTCAGATAGAGAATGCAATTTAACAATGTCATTGTCTCTTTTCGCAAATGTCTAATTTTAGCTCAAAACAGATATGTAGCATGTCTTAGCTTAAATGGGCAGATAGAGAATGCAATTTAACCATTTCTTTCTCTTTTAGCAAATGTCTGGTTTATGCAAAATACGCATAGGTAGCATGTCCTAGCTTAAATGGGCAGATAGAGAATGCAATTTAACCATGTCATTGTCTCTTTCTGCAAATGTCTAGTTTTAGTTCAAAACAGATATGTAGCATGTCTTAGCTTAAATGGGCAGATAGAGTATGCAATTTAACCATTTCTTTCTCTTTTAGCAAATGTCTGGTTTATGCGAAATACGCATAGGTAGCATGTCCTAGCTTAAATGGGCAGATAGAGAATGCAATTTAACCATGTCATTGTCTCTTTCCGCAAATGTCTAGTTTTAGCTCAAAACAGATATGTAGATATGTAGCATGTCTTCGCTTAAATGGTCAGCTCTAGGATGAAATTTAACCATTTCTTTGTCTGGTTTATGCGAAATACGCATAGGTAGCATGTCTTAATAATCACAGGAGGAAGAATGTTAAAAGAATTAGGAATAGATACATGTCCTATATTAGAATATTTTTATTTTAGATACATTACCCCTACTTTGTGCTAGAGAGGACTCACATTCTGACCAATCAGACAAAGAAATACATTTTATAGTTGATATAGAGGTATATTATTTGAATGGACATGAAATATTACATTCAAATATGTTCAGCATACAATATAAATAGATTTTTATAATGTGATATGCATTATTTTGTCTAATTTAAAATGCTATTGTTTAATTCTAAGATTGATTAGACAATATAATGGTATTTCAAATTATGGATAGATATAGATTTCATGTATGAACCTTTTTTTAATATCCAAACCAAAAAAATACGTTAGAGCATAGACACAAGATGAGTTAACAAATTATTCTATTTAATTAATATTTTAAGACATGTGTTCATGAAATAACTAATGTTTATAATATTTTTCTTTCTTTTTCAGAGTTTCATCTGTGATGAATTACCTTTTTTTTAAAAAAATTATTTTCTTGTCAATAAATTTTTTTTTCATACTATATCTTCTAGTTTTTGTATTAAAATACATATTCTTAGAGACATATCTCTATCACAGCAAGATTCAAAGAAATATATCCATCTAATCTGACAAGTAAACAAAATATTACTCCCATGACTGTTAGTCATCTATTTGACAAGCACATGCTTGATATCAAATATAATAATTTTGGTTAATTTATTGAATGAAAAATATCAACACAGCTTATTCAGATAATGTTAAAGTCAAGTATCTTTCAAAAATGTAATTTTGAGTTAAATACATATAGCTTTTATTGTGTGATTTATAGATGTTAACATCATAAAATGTTTATGACGAGGATATGCAATCTAAATTATACTGAACAACTTTGTTCATTTTACTTTTAAGAAAGGAAACTGTTTAACTTACATTAAAGTGACAGTGTAGTTGAATGTTCGATTTACATTCTAATATCTGTAATCTTCCTTATGTATCCAAAAACATTATTACACTAAATATCGGTTATTCAGTTTTAATTAATTTTTAGGTAATATGTTTTAAATTATCTGTAAATGAAAAGTAAGTTAATTTCATATTTAGACCAAGCTAGTTATTGTATGCCATACTGATTACTTTTCAGTTCTAGTGGAGTCATTTGAAGGGTCAGTTAACTATAGATATATCAAAAGATAACTTCTAGCAATTATACTCCTTACCTGTTGGATAGATATCACATATCTATATGTATTTTCATTCCCCTTTAGTTTATTTCTACAATGTTAAATCCACATATTCCTAATGGTTTTGTCCTTAAAGGGACATAAAAACTCATTTAGTGAATAAGAGATATTACAAATGTTTTTTTAAAAAAATTAAATGTACTTTTATTATCTAATTATATTCAGTCTTTAGATATCCTTTGTTAAAGAAATAACAATGCACATGGGTTAGACAATGACATAAGGCATCTATGTGCAACCAACAATCAGCAGCAACTGAGCCTATCTAGATATGGTTTTCAGGCAACAATATCATTTTTCTAAAACTAATGAGATAATCAAAATAAATATGACGTTGTTTTAATATTGTATTATCCATGTAAATCAGTAAAGAACATATAGCTTAATGTCCCTTTAAGGTAAAGCTGGATAAATACAACCATTAGAAGATATTTAATTCACAGTGGGGCAAACAATACAGAAGGTAATACAAATATGCTTGATTGTCATGTTATATTAAGTTTCATAAAGGGAGGTGCATCGTTTTATGATCAGCAAAGCATTACTGGGAAATATCTACTTAATTGTGGGTGGCCAACAATGCATATTTACAATGTTTAGACAGATGTATTTAGATCAAGTTCAAGATTGCATATTAGCTCATGAAAGGGACGGTAATTAAAAAGCGTTTCTTTCTGGATTCATAAATAAAATATAATTTTAAACATTAACATTTAATTCTATCATCGATTTTAATTCATTCTTTTGATATTATTTCCTTTACAACCATATCTAGATATGCTCAGTAGCTAAAGATTGGTGGATGCACAGAGATGCCTTGTGTGATTGGCTCAAACATGTGCATTTCAAATTCTTCTGTTAAGGATATTTAAAGAATAATCTAAATTGATAGTTACATTTTAAAGTATAAAAATATAGGCCTAGATTTGGAGTTTGGCGTTAGCCGTGAAAACCAGCGTTAGAGGCTCCTAACGCTGGTTTTAGGCTAACTCCGGTATTTGGAGTCACTCAAAATAGGGTCTAACGCTCACTTTTCAGCCGCGACTTTTCCATACCGCAGATCCCCTTACGTCAATTGCGTATCCTATCTTTTCAATGGGATCTTTCTAACTCCGGTATTTAGAGTCGTGTCTGAAGTGAGCGTTAGACATCTAACGACAAAACTCCAGCCGCAGGAAAAAAGTCAGTAGTTAAGAGCTTTCTGGGCTAACGCCGGTTCATAAAGCTCTTAACTACTGTACTCTAAAGTACACTAACACCCATAAACTACCTATGTACCCCTAAACTGAGGCCCCCCCCACATCGCCGCCACTCGATTAAATTTTTTTAACCCCTAATCTGCCGACCGCCACCTACGTTATACTTATGTACCCCTAATCTGCTGCCCCTAACACCGCCGACCCCTATATTATATTTATTAACCCCTAATCTGCCCCCCACAACGTCGCCTCCACCTGCCTACACTTATTAACCCCTAATCTGCCGAGCGGACCGCACCGCTACTATTATAAAGTTATTAACCCCTAATCCGCCTCACTAACCCTATAATAAATAGTATTAACCCCTAATCTGCCCTCCCTAACATCGCCAACACCTAACTTCAATTATTAACCCCTAATCTGCCGACCGGAGCTCACCACTATTCTAATAAATGTATTAACCCCTAAAGCTAAGTCTAACCCTAACACTAACACCCCCCTAAATTAAATATAATTTTAATCTAACGAAATTAATTAACTCTTATTAAATAAATTATTCCTATTTAAAGCTAAATACTTACCTGTAAAATAAACCCTAATATAGCTACAATATAACGAATAATTACATTGTAGCTATTTTAGGATTAATATTTATTTTACAGGCAACTTTGTAATTATTTTAACCAGGTACAATAGCTATTTAATAGTTAAGAACTATTTAATAGCTAAAAGAGTTAAAATAATTACAAATTTACCTGTAAAATAAATCCTAACCTAAGTTACAATTAAACCTACCACTAAACTATCAATAAATTAATTAAATAAAATACCTACAATTATCTACAATTAAAACTAACACTACACTATCAATAAGTAAATTAAATACAATACCTACAAATAACTAAAAGTACAAAAAATAAAAAAGAACTAAGTTACAAAAAATAATTTTTTTTTTGCAAACATAAGAAAAATATTACAACAATTTTAAACTAATTACACCTACTCTAAGCCCCCTAATAAAACAACAAAGCCCCCCAAAATAAAAAATGCCCTACCCTATTCTAAATTACTAAAGTTAAAAGCTCTTTTACCTTACCAGCCCTGAACAGGGCCCTTTGCGGGGCATGCCCCAAGAAGTTCATTTCTTTTGCCTGTAAAAAAAAACATACAATACCCCCCCCCAACATTACAATCCACCACCCACATACCCCTAATCTAACCCAAACCCCCCTTAAAAAAACCTAACACTAAGCCCCTGAAGATCTTCCTACCTTGTCTTCACCCTACCAGGTTCACCGATCCGTCCTGAAGAGCTCCTCCGATGTCCTGATCCAAGCCCAAGCGGGGGGCTGAAGAGGTCCATGATCCGGCTGAAGTCTTCATCCAAGCGGGAGCTGAAGAGGTCCATGATCTGGATGAAGTCTTCATCCAAGCGGGAGCTGAAGAGGTCCATGATCCGGATGAAGTCTTCTATCAACGGCATCTTCAATCTTCTTTCTTCTGGATCCATCTTGCAGACCTCCGACCCGGAACATCCTCTTCTCCCGACGCCTACTAGCCGAATGGCGCTTCCTTTAAGGGATGTCATCCAAAATGGCGTCCCTCGAATTCCGATTGGCTGATAGGATTCTATCAGCCAATCGGAATTAAGGTAGGAATATTCTGATTGGCTGTTGGAATCAGCCAATCAGAATCAAGATCAATCCGATTGGCTGATCCAATCAGCCAATCAGATTGAGCTCGCATTCTATTGGCTGATCGGAACAGCCAATAGAATGCAAGCTCAATCTGATTGGCTGATCGAATCAGCCAATCGTATTGAACTTGATTCTGATTGGCTGATTCCATCAGCCAATCAGAATATTCCTACCTTAATTCCGATTGGCTGATAGAATCCTATCAGCCAATCGGAATTCGAGGGACGCCATCTTGGATGACGTCCCTTAAAGGAACCGTCATTCGGCTAGTAGGCGTCGGGAGAAGAGGATGTTCCACGTCGGAGGTCTGCAAGATGGATCCGGAAGAAAGAAGATTGAAGATGTCGTTGATAGAAGACTTCATCCAGATCATGGACCTCTTCAGCTCCCGCTTGGATGAAGACTTCATCCGGATCATGGACCTCTTCAGCTCCCGCTTGGATGAAGACTTCAGCCGGATCATGGACCTCTTCAGCCCCCCGCTTGGGCTTGGATCAGGACATCGGAGGAGCTCTTCAGGATGGATCGGTGAACCTGGTAGGGTGAAGACAAGGTAGGAAGATCTTCAGGGGCTTAGTGTTAGGTTTATTTAAGGGGGGTTTGGGTTAGATTAGGGTTATGTGGGTGGTGGGTTGTAATGTTGGAGTATTGTATGTTTTTTTTACAGGCAAAAGAGCTGAATTTCTTGGGGCATGCCCCGCAAAGGGCCCTGTTCAGGGCTTGTAAGGTAAAAGAGCTTTGAAATGTAGTAATTTAGAATAGGGTAGGGCATTTTGTTATTTTGGGGGTCTTTGTTATTTTATTAGGGGGCTTAGAGTAGGTGTAATTAGTTTAAAATTGTTGTAATATTTTTCTTATGTTTGTAAATATTTTTTTATTTTTTGTAACTTAGTTCTTTTTTATTTTTTGTACTTTAGTTAGTTTATTTCATTGTAGTTATTTGTAGGAATTGTACTTAATTTATTTATTGATAGTGTAGTGTTAGGTTTAATTGTAGGCAATTGTAGGTATTTTATTTAATTAATTTAATGATAGTATAGTGTTAGGTTTAATTGTAACTTAGGTTAGGACTTATTTTACAGGTAATTTTGTTATTATTTTAACTAGGTAACTATTAAATAGTTCTTAACTATTTAATAGCTATTGTACCTGGTTAAAATAATTACAAAGTTGCCTGTAAAATAAATATTAATCCTAAAATAGCTACAATGTAATAATAATTTATATTGTAGCTATATTAGGATTTATTTTACAGGTAAGTATTTAGCTTTAAATAGGAATAATTTATTTAATAAGAGTTAATTAATTTCGTTAGATTAAAATTATATTTAACTTAGGGGGGTGTTAGTGTTAGGGTTAGACTTAGCTTTAGGGGTTAATACATTTATTATAGTAGCGGTGAGCTCCGGTCGGCAGATTAGGGGTTAATGTTTGAAGTTAGGTGTCGGCGATGTTAGGGAGGGCAGATTAGGGGTTAATACTATTTATTATAGGGTTAGTGATGCGGATTAGGGGTTAATAACTTTATTATAGTAGCGCTCAGGTCCGCTCGGCAGATTAGGGGTTAATAAGTGTAGGCAGGTGGAGGCGAGGTTGAGTTGGGCAGATTAGGGGTTAATAAATATAATATAGGGGTCGGCGGTGTTAGGGGCAGCAGATTAGGGGTACATAAGGATAATGTAAGTAGCGGCGGTTTACGGAGCGGCAGATTAGGGGTTAAAAATAATATGCAGGGGTCAGGGATAGCGGGTGCGGCAGATTAGGGGTTAATAAGTGTAAGGCTAGGGGTGTTTAGACTCGGGGTACATGTTAGAGTGTTAGGTGCAGACGTAGGAAGTGTTTCCCCATAGCAAACAATGGGGCTGCGTTAGGAGCTGAACGCGGCTTTTTTGCAGGTGTTAGGTTTTTTTTCAGCTCAAACAGCCCCATTGTTTCCTATGGGGGAATCGTGCACGAGCACGTTTTTGAGGCTGGCCGCTTGCGTAAGCAACTCTGGTATCGAGAGTTGAAGCTGCGTTAAAAATGCTCTACGCTCCTTTTTTGGAGCCTAACGCAGCCTTTTTGTGGACTCTCAATACCAGAGTTATTTTTATGGTGCGGCCAGAAAAAAGCCGGCGTTAGCTACGCTGGTCGTTACCGACAAAACTCCAAATCTAGGCCGTATTCTCTCTCCGGATCATTTGAAGAAAATATTTGTGTGTAATGTCCCTTTAAAAATAAAGACGTCATTGCCCCAATAACAGATGTGAGCAGTTCAGACAAATACAAGCTTGAGGTTTATTTACTAATAATAAACAAACGTGTAGTTTAACATTTATAAACAGATTATCCAAGTTCCGGAAATTATAACCAGAAATTACGCATTTCAAAAACATTGCGTGGGAAATGTATCTTGCAACACGAGATTCACATCTTTAAAAATTAGATTCTAATGTCACGCAATAGCACACAATCGATGTGCATTATAAATACATTTAATAGAGCAATGTCATATGTCAATACTTCACAATAAGTCACGAAATTTATTTAATAAACAATAAATACATACAATGTTAAATTTGTATTAGTAAAACTTATTTGTATTCAAGAACCTGATCGATATTAAACATCGAAATGTGTAAAATATTTACTAATGTGACTGGATTATATTTCAAAACAATAAAAAAAAAATATTTAATGGATCACGTATATTACATCTGCGTCACACATATCCGCATAACAGTCCCATGAGTTACAAATAAGTCTACATGATTAATGTAGTAACAGCACCCCCAGGAGGTATGTGTATGGAGGTTACTAAGATATGAAACATTAAGGAACAACCAATCAGAGTTCATCACACAAACATAACTTGAGTCATTATTGTCTCAGAGACAAGATAACAAAATTTCAATATTTTATCCAATCAGATGTACAGATCCCATGTCCCATGGTGCATCTCATGTTTACTTCACCATATAAAAGTCCATTACACATTGCCATCTTTGTCAGTTCTCTAATGCCTGCTGGCAGACAGTATATATAATTTATATATATATATATATATATATATATATATATATATATATAATATATCCAACCACCTTGCAGGCATGACGTCTCCCAGGTTTACCAAGCTGGAGAGTGCTGCACTGGTCAACGCCGTCGAGGACTTCTATCCTCAGCTGTTTGGGAACAAGAAGAGGTTGACGAAGCAGGGCATTAAGAATACCCTCTTGGCGTCTATCACCAATGATGTTAATTTGGTGTTGGGCGACCAGAGGAGCCAGGATCAAATCATGCGGAGGTTCGGGGATATGAGGTTGTGTTTGCAAAAAAAAGTCGACCTCATAAGGGAGTGGGTAAAAGCCCATAAGAGAGATGGCAAGAAAACTAAGCCACAACGGAAACTCTACCTACTCCCTTATGAGGTGACTTTATGCAAGCTCCTCAATCTCTGGGTCCCCAGCTGATTTAGATCCTCTCACTCCTCAGCCTCTTCTTCTTCTTCCCTCCCAGCTGCTGGTCCTGACCCGGAGGCCAGTGCAGCTGCTTCTCCGTCCGGTGGCCTGGGAGAGGAGCAGAGAGAATCTGAACCAGGTAAATATCCGACCTCATATAATATATTAATATTTGATTTGATTTTTTTAAAAATGTGTATATAGTCAGATATTCAACCTATTTAGATCTCACAACACACGCTACATATGATGTTTAGATATCTGAATTTAGAATTGTCACACATGAAATAGGAATGATGCTTCTTGCGCTCTACAGAATATGCGTCACAGAGCGAAAATGGAATTTCTCATCCGTGAAATAACTATCATCCGCCATTTCATACATTGACTATCGAATCATAACACAGTTCTAAATATTATTTGTTATTGTTCAATATTAAAAAATATACAATTGTAATCTCATAATACACCCAATTGCAAATAGATTTGAAGTCTTTAGAAATTATACTCATTACACTACTATATCCAAATAAATTCTGAATCACGGATGCGTAATTCCGCTTGGAATCATTGCACACTGATCCTGAAAGATAGAATTGCGCAGACACGTGAACATGTGTTTGCTGTAACTGGCATAGCATTAGACATGTTGGTCAAATCACGGATGCGTAATTCCACTTGGAATCATTGCGCAATGATCATGAAAGATAGAATTGCGCACACACGTGAACATGTGTTTGCTGTAACTGGCATCGCTTTAGACATGTTGGTCAAATCACGGATGCATAATTCCGCTTGGAATCATTGCGCAATGATCATGAAAGATAGAATTGTGCACACACGTGAACATGTGTTTGCTGTAACTGGCATCACTTTAGACATGTTGGTCAAATCACGGATGCGTAATTCCGCTTGGAATCATTGCGCAATGATCATGAAAGATAGAATTACGTACACAAGTGAACATGTGTTTGCTGTAACTGGCATCGCTTTAGACATGTTGGTCAAATCACGGATGCATAATTCCACTTGGAATCATTGCGCAATGATCATGAAAGATAGAATTGCGCACACACGTGAACATGTGTTTGCTGTAACTGGCATCGCTTTAGACATGTTGGTCAAATCACGGATGTATAATTCCGCTTGGAATCATTGTGCAATGATCATGAAAGATAGAATTGCGCACACACATGAACATGTGTTTGCTGTAACTGGCATTGCTTTAGACATGTTGGTCAAATGTATACATTAATTAGTATATATGGGAAGAATACAGTATACTTATTTACAATCTTCTACATTATAAAAGCTAAATTAGCAAGATCAAAATAAACAATGAACTATCTCTATCAATTGTTGAGAATGCAAGAAGACACAAAATGAATTAAAGCTACAGTCAACAAAATAAAAGATTGAAAATAAGAATACAGGATCTCTTTATTTAGACATTAATTGAGGAAACAATGAACTCATGTAAATACAAATAGATTTGTACTTTGTCAATTAGAATTGAAAAATCATATTGTTTGTCTCCATGACCTTATTTGTATTAATGATATCCAATCCTCATTGAATATTTTACAGATCTTGATGTTGGTGCTGGAACCTCAAGCCAGGGTTCATCACAGCATGGTATGTCTCATATTAATTTACCTTTGTCTTACAAACCTGCACATAACATTACATAATACATTCACATTGATCAATATTTATATGGATACTCTAATTATCTTTTCTGGTTATTTTAATATAAGAATCACAAATCAAAGTTTGTAATACAAATCTAAAATTATTAGTATTTGAAGATATCCCTTCTATTCTTGATATCTTCATTTTAATGTAAGCTTAGGTTCCTGCCCATT
Source organism: Bombina bombina (assembly GCF_027579735.1). Lineage (NCBI taxonomy): Eukaryota > Metazoa > Chordata > Amphibia > Anura > Bombinatoridae > Bombina > Bombina bombina. Next base: position 780,679,856 of record NC_069501.1, on the reverse strand, counting down.
TTATATTCTGCCCCTGTGTAGTGCTTGAGATTTTTTGGATACATTTAGACAACACTAAGACATTTTTGAAAATGTGCAGATTTGAAAAATATACATCTCATATGTTTTTTTGTTTATTCTTATCATTAAAGGGACATGAAAACAAAGATTTCAATTTTAGGATTTAGACACATGTGATTTACCACAAATTACAAATTTGACTACATTAGATAAATTGCTTCAGTCTATTGTTATCCTTATTATAAAATCATATCTAGGCCGGCTCAGGATCAGAAGTGCATTACTGGGAGTAACCGGCTGATTGTTTGATGCAGAAAATTGCCTATTTTCATTGGTTCAACGCATGTGTTCATATACCATTAGTACATAGTTGCTCCTTTAAAAAAAATATAAGACAATGAAGCAAAATAGGAACAAAAAAAGTCTATTTGAAAGGTTTTTTTTTTAATCACAGGCTGGATTTAAAAAAATTAAAATAAAATACTATTACAAATTTTGAGATTCATGTCCCTTTAAGAGAGAAGGATAATTAAAGATTCATGATGATATACTTAAATTACAAATTTGATTGTAATTGCATGCTCCATCACATTCATTACATCAACATATGGACTCGACAATTCATTAACAGCGACATTGTCAAATAAAATATTTTAATATTAAACGGACAATGAACACCAATTATTTCTGTTGTCCTTCAGATAGAGCATGCAATATTAATAATCTTTCTCATTTACTCTATAATCATATTTTCGTTATTCTCTTGGTATCTTTATTTGAAAAGCAAGAATGTAAGTTTAGATGCAGGTCCATTTTTTGGAAACAACCTGGGTTGTTATCACTGATTGGTGGATACATTAAATGACCAATATTTTATGAACCAAAATATTGCTTAGCTTAGCTTACATAAATACAGGGAGTGCAGAATTATTAGGCAAATGAGTATTTTGACCACATCATCCTCTTTATGCATGTTGTCTTACTCCAAGCTGTATAGGCTTGAAAGCCTACTACCAATTAAGCAAATTAGGTGATGTGCATCTCTGTAATGAGAAGGGGTGTGGTCTAATGACATCAACACCCTATATCAGGTGTGCATAATTATTAGGCAACTTCCTTTCCTTTGGCAAAATGGGTCAAAAGAAGGACTTGACAGGCTCAGAAAAGTAAAAAATAGTGAGATATCTTGCCGATGGATGCAGCACTCTTAAAATTGCTTCTGAAGCGTGATCATCGAACAATCAAGCGTTTCATTCAAAATAGTCAACAGGGTCGCAAGAAGCGTGTGGAAAAACCAAGGCGCAAAATAACTGCCCATGAACTGAGAAAAGTCAAGCGTGCAGCTGCCAAGATGCCACTTGCCACCAGTTTGGCCATATTTCAGAGCTGCAACATCACTGGAGTGCCCAAAAGCGCAAGGTGTGCAATACTCAGAGACATGGCCAAGGTAAGAAAGGCTGAAAGACGACCACCACTGAACAAGAGACACAAGCTGAAATGTCAAGACTGGGCCAAGAAATATCTCAAGACTGATTTTTCTAAGGTTTTATGGACTGATGAAATGAGAGTGAGTCTTGATGGGCCAGATGGATGGGCCCGTGGCTGGATTGGTAAAGGGCAGAGAGCTCCAGTCCGACTCAGACGCCAGCAAGGTGGAGGTGGAGTACTGGTTTGGGCTGGTATCATCAAAGATGAGCTTGTGGGGACTTTTCGGGTTGAGGATGGAGTCAAGCTCAACTCCCAGTCCTACTGACAGTTTCTGGAAGACACCTTCTTCAAGCAGTGGTACAGGAAGAAGTCTGCATCCTTCAAGAAAAACATGATTTTCATGCAGGACAATGCTCCATCACACGCTTCTAAGTACTCCACAGCGTGGCTGGCAAGAAAGGGTATAAAAGAAGAAAATCTAATGACATGGCCTCCTTGTTCACCTGATCTGAACCCCATTGAGAACCTGTGGTCCATCATCAAATGTGAGATTTACAAGGAGGGAAAACAGTACACCTCTCTGAACAGTGTCTGGGAGGCTGTGGTTGCTGCTGCACGCAATGTTGATGGTGAACAGATCAAAACACTGACAGAATCCATGGATGGCAGGCTTTTGAGTGTCCTTGCAAAGAAAGGTGGCTATATTGTCATTGATTTGTTTTTGTTTTGTTTTTGAATGTCAGAAATGTATATTTGTGAATGTTGAGATGTTATATTGGTTTCACTGGTAAAAATAAATAATTGAAATGGGTATATATTTGTTTTTTGTTAAGTTGCCTAATAATTATGCACAGTAATAGTCACCTGCACACACAGATATCCCCCTAAAATAGCTATAACTAAAAACAAACTAAAAACTACTTCCAAAACTATTCAGCTTTGATATTAATGAGTTTTTTGGGTTCATTGAGAACATGGTTGTTGTTCAATAATAAAATTAATCCTCAAAAATACAACTTGCCTAATAATTCTGCACTCCCTGTAAAGCAAGAGAACGCAGACAAATTGATAATAGGAGTAAATGTTCAATTTGTATCAATGAATTAAAAAAATGTGATCAGTGTCCCTTTAATAATTAATATATTCAGTCATCCTTACATTGTTTTGATGAAACAATATTGATATCTAAATCACATATTCACTCTTGGACTTACTTTATAGATATAAGCATACTCTAACAGCACTACTTACTGTACATTGCACAAATGGATCTATGTGCCACATGGCTTCGGTTCGATTTGTCACCAGTTGTTATTCAAAGTGTTGTTTGTGTGTATTATCTTAAAAAGATTGATCAATAGGTATATTTAGATAGGCAATAGAATCATATGAGATGAATTGTCTGTCTAATATAGTAAGAAATTAAACATATGTTAAAAACATCATTTTCTTTAGAATCACCTTGATTAACTCATGCATTTATTGTTCATATTAGTGATCTATTGTTCACATTTCTGAGTATATTTTTTTGACAATTCTATACTGATGGGATTTAGTGATGTCCAAACTGTGTTCACTAATATATATCTATATCATTAATAGATGCAGTTGTTGTGGGGAGCCCAGAGGGATCCAGCACCGATGATGAGCTGCCTTCGCAGGCTTTGGGTAAGTCCATTGACTCATTCATATGTCATTGAAGGTGTATTTGTAATAAATATTATGATCATGATTCTGATGAAGCATTACATTTGAATAAAACAGATAATTTACTCCTCTGATTATATATCTATTTATTTTTATTTTTGAAAGATTAAGATCTCAAAGCTTCTTAGTCTACATCTTTGTGCTTCAGAACATGGATAGCATATGTTTCTTTTTAGTATAAATTTAGACAACAATCATCAAGTGATACACATGAGAACTCTTAAATGTTCCATGTACTCTGCTTTTGAGATATTTGTAAAAATACAGACACTAAAATGTAATTATTACTCATCAAGAATAACAAATCTAATGTCATTTGTATGCTCCATCAAAATGATGTAATTCCTAACTTTGGTTCAGTATATCTGTAATGCAACATTGATGTGTGTCCTTGAGCAATAGTAACATATGTTATAATATCTGATTTTAACGTGTACACAACATGTTATGTTTTACAGAGATTAATGTAACATGTGAGGTGGAGGAGGAATTGGCTCCCTTGGAGTCTGATGGTATGTGAAATATATATAACATGTATCGAACATGTAATATTGTTTTAAAACATTCTCTGGAAGAAAACCAAAGTGCCAAAGCCACAGCTTTGGCACTTTAAAAATTATTATTCCATTATTTGTACAATACACTACTGCCCCCCTTTCTATATCATGCAGCATGAACATATGTTTGTATTTTTCATTCATTTATGTATGATTTGTCATTAATGACATCATGATGTCACATGCATATTCCATGCAAAACCACAATAATCATCTTCTGATTGTACAGACAGTCATTGCTATTCATCTGAGTGCCTAGATGCAGACCATATCCTTATGTCATCATTGTTTATAAATTCCAAACCACTTCTAAGTATACATAAAACATAATCATGTTTAAATGCCTTGATTTGATTTCATGATGTATGAGATGTTAATATATTTTTATTATATATTTCAGATGGAACCTCCACTTCTGGGCATCATCTTCCCAACCCTCCCCAGGCCCCTCCCCATGTGGAAGCCCCTCCCCAGGTAGAAGCCCCTCCCCAGGCAGAACCCACTCCTGGCCCTTCCCATTCCTCCTGTCCCTCCAAAAAAATGCCCCTTTGTCTCCCCTTGCTGCTCTCCCCATATTTCTGCCCGTATAGCTCCCCCACCTGCCCAGCCCCCAACTCCCCAGGCCACTAACTCCCCGGCTGTACGGGCTACACCAGTGCGGCAGCCCATCCCTCCCCACTTCTCTCAATCCCCCCAGTCCACACCTTCATTGTCCTGGATGTCAGATCGTCCTTCCCAGACACAGTTGTAAGTATCATTCTAAATCCAAATTATAATATATTTAATCTCATATCACTCCATATACCAATCACAACTACTTGGATAGAACAATAGAAAATTAACTTTTTAGTACCTTATCTGTTCTATAACCCACTGGGAGTGTAATTTCTTCTGCTTGCTGTGTTTACACCTTGGCCTCGAGGCCAAAAGGTTTAAGGATAGGTGTGGATACCACAGGCTAAAAAAATCTATTTTGAAGGCCAATGTAAGGACAATGGAAATACTTATAAACAATTTAATACACTCAAGCAGGTAAAGTGTATCATTGTGAACCAATTAAAGGGGCGAAAATTTTTGAGTAAACTGTCCATTTAATGGTTTATGTCTGAAGAACATATTTAATGTGTAAATCTTCTATATAGAATATTTAATTATAATAATGATTTGTCTTTATTATTACAATGTCTCTTTGCTCTCTTTTTATTATTTTCTGTAATTATCATTAATTTTCTTTTTTTGCTTTATATTAGGTTGTGACTCAGCATGGCTGACACTAGAAGCTCTAGCATGTCTAGAGCAGGCCATGCTGAGGAACAGTCTGTTTCTGGGAAGGATGCATGACACCATGCATGCCCAGCTATGGGTTCAGCTTTCGACTCTACAACATATGATGCGTGTAGAGTCAATGCTTGAAACCGTAGTTGGACATGCACAGGACGATGAGGGTGATGCTGATGACCCATAAGTGGAGGATCCGGAGATGCTCTGAGGGCGCTGATAAAAATCTTCCATCCACATGTTACTTTGTTTTTATTTATTGTTTCCATTTGGCCTTTTTTTGTTATTTGTTGTGCCTGTTGCACTCTTTCACCTTGTCAAATGTCTCCCATGGGGCTGTGTTGGCCCTTGTCAACCCCCTCCAAGACTGTGATGCACTTTTTACCTTGTCAAATGGCTCCAATGGGACTGTGTTGGCCCTTGTCAACTCCCTCCAAGGACTGTGATGCACTCTTTTACCTTCAGAAAGGAATAAGTAGTGGTAACCAACAGTTGTGTGATGAGCAGTTCCTTAAGAAGAAGTCTCTGCTAAAAAACAACTTAAAATTAAAATATACAAAAAAAAGGAAAATGTGCTAAAAAAGCTATCACACTCAACAATGGAATAATATTTTATCTGTGAATATCTCAGAGTGAAGTATAATACATTTATTGCAAATGCCTAAAAAAATTATTCCAGTTCAAATAAAATCAATGACTAAAATTGCATAATTAAACACTTATTTTACCACCGGTGGATTTCTAGACATTAAACTACCAAAAGATTAAAAATAAAATGTTAATAAGAGGATTGTGTAAGGTAATCCAGACTTAGAAATAAAGAGGTTAGATACAATGTTTCATTGTTAACCAAACTGCAACAAAGTCCGTAGTTACAGAGATCTGCTGGCAAAATACAACAAGGATAGTCTTTAGCATATAATGTTAAGGCTGTATAATAGTAACAGTGGTTATATTATCCAAGTTCCCCTTATAGGAGCAAGTGATATGGAGGTAGCAAAAAGGAACTTCAGGTTACAAATGGACAGCTTTAAATATATTCAAACACAGTTTCTTTAGTGTAATGAAACAGCAAGTCTTAGCTTTTAAGAACCCAGGTATACTTCACCACTTCGGAGTTATCCTTTACTTTGTGGCTGCACACATCATTCCAAGAACACTGGGTCCATCTGTTTGTATGCCGAGGAAGCTCTGCGATGTCTGTCACTACCGTGTTTACGGTCACATGGACTATGGAAGCCAATCGGAGCTCAGTTTTTTGGCGTGGATTTCAAAAGTTGTCGGTTTGTCGAAATATCTTCTAATGATGTTAGAATCCAGTTAAAAGTTCACAGAGTGCTCTGTTATAATAAAAACTGGTGGATCACATCCTGCATCTACGCGTTTCAGCCTGTTAATGGCCTTTATCAAGATGACTCTTTTAACTTGTCAAATGGCTCCAATGGGGCTGTGTTGGCCCTTGTCAACTCCCTCCAAGGACTGTGATGCACTCTTTTACCTTGTCAAATGGCTCCAATGGGGCTGTGTTGGCCCTTGTCAACTCCCTCCAAGGACTGTGATGCACTCTTTTACCTTGTCAAATGGCTCCAATGGGGCTGTGTTGGCCCTTGTCAACTCCCTCCAAGGACTGAGATGAACTATTTTACCTTGTAAAATGGCTCCAATGGGGCTGTGTTGGCCCTTGTCAACTCCCTCCAAGGACTGTGATGCACTCTTTTACCTTGTCAAATGGCTCCAATGGGGCTGTGTTGGCCCTTGTCAACTCCCTCCAAGGACTGTGATGAACTTTTACCTTCTCAAATGGCTCCAATGGGGCTGTGTTGGCCCTTGTCAACTCCCTCCAAGGACTGTGATGCACTCTTTTACCTTGTCAAATGGCTCCATTGGGGCTGTGTTGGCCCCTGTCAACTCCCTCCAAGGACTGTGATGCACTCTTTTACCTTGTCAAATGGCTCCAATGGGGCTGTGTTGGCCCTTGTCAACTCCCTCCAAGGACTGTGATGAACTTTTACCTTCTCAAATGGCTCCAATGGGGCTGTCTTGGCCCTTGTCAACTCCCTCCAAGGACTGTGATGCACTCTTTTACCTTGTCAAATGGCTCCAATGGGGCTGTGTTGGCCCTTGTCAAATCCCTCTAAGGACTGTGATGAACTCTTTTACCTTGTCAAATGGCTCTAATGGGGCTGTGTTGTCCCTTGTCAACTCCCTCCAAGTACTGTGATGCACTATGGCACCTTGTCAAATGGCTCCAATGGGACTGATTTATCAATATGTTTTTTGTAACGTTATCTTATTTCTTTATGTTTTATGACATAATAATAAAATACATATCATTCCAATAATTTTTGTCCTTTTTATTCATGTCATTGTTTGAAATCTATAGTTTATGTGGTTAATCCTTAAAGGGACATGAAACCAAATAATGGTCTTTCATGATATAAATATAATACAATTGTCAATACATTTAATATTTACATCTCAAATTTAATTTGATTCATTTTCTTGATATACTTTTCATAAAGGTTTATCTTTGCAGGATTATGATTATCATAGAACTGAAGTTCTCTCTATATATATTGGTGGTTGTATATACAGGGAGTGCAGAATTATTAGGCAAGTTGTATTTTTGAGGATTAATTTTATTATTGAACAACAACCATGTTCTCAATGAACCCAAAAAACTCATTAATATAGAAGCTGAATATTTTTGGAAGTAGTTTTAGTTTGTTTTTAGTTTTAGCTATTTTAGGGGGATATCTGTGTGTGCAGGTAACTATTACTGTGCATAATTATTAGGCAACTTAACAAAAAACAAATATATACCCATTTAAATTATTTATTTTTACCAGTGAAACCAATATAACATCTCAACATTCACAAATATACATTTCTGACATTCAAAAACAAAACAAAAACAAATCAGTGACCAATATAGCCACCTTTCTTTGCAATGACACTCAAAAGCCTGCCATCCATGGATTCTGTCAGTGTTTTGATCTGTTCACCATCAACATTGCGTGCAGCAGCAACCACAGCCTCCCAGACACTGTTCAGAGAGGTGTACTGTTTTCCCTCCTTGTAAATCTCACATTTGATGATGGACCACAGGTTCTCAATGGGGTTCAGATCAGGTGAACAAGGAGGCCATGTCATTAGATTTTCTTCTTTTATACCCTTTCTTGCCAGCCACGCTGTGGAGTACTTGGACACGTGTGATGGAGCATTGTCCTGCATGAAAATCATGTTTTTCTTGAAGGATGCAGACTTCTTCCTGTACCACTGCTTGAAGAAGGTGTCTTCCAGAAACTGGCAGTAGGACTGGGAGTTGAGCTTGACTCCATCCTCAACCCGAAAAGGCCCCACAAGCTCATCTTTGATGATACCAGCCCAAACCAGTACTCCACCTTGCTGGCGTCTGAGTCGGACTGGAGCTCTCTGCCCTTTACCAATCCAGCCACGGGCCCATCCATCTGGCCCATCAAGACTCACTCTCATTTCATCAGTCCATAAAACCTTAGAAAAATCAGTCTTGAGATATTTCTTGGCCCAGTCTTGACGTTTCAGCTTGTGTGTCTTGTTCAGTGGTGGTCGTCTTTCAGCCTTTCTTACCTTGGCCATGTCTCTGAGTATTGCACACCTTGTGCTTTTGGGCACTCCAGTGATGTTGCAGCTCTGAAATATGGCCAAACTGGTGGCAAGTGGCACGCTTGACTTTTCTCAGTTCATGGGCAGTTATTTTGCGCCTTGGTTTTTCCACACACTTCTTGTGACCCTGTTGACTATTTTGAATAAAACGCTTGATTGTTCGATGATCACGGTTCAGAAGCTTTGCAATTTTAAGAGTGCTGCATCCCTCTGCAAGATATCTCACTATTTTTTACTTTTCTGAGCCTGTCAAGTCCTTCTTTTGACCCATTTTGACAAAGGAAAGGAAGTTGCCTAATAATTATGCACACCTGATATAGGGTGTTGATGTCATTAGACCACACCCCTTCTCATTACAGAGATGCACATCACCTAATATGCTTAATTGGTAGTAGGCTTTCGAGCCTATACAGCTTGGAGTAAGAAAACATGCATAAAGAGGATGATGTGGTCAAAATACTCATTTGCCTAATAATTCTGCACTCCCTGTATATATATATATATATATATTTATTTTTTTCTTTATTATTATTTTTTTTGCACATCCATGTGTTCATTTATCAACTATTCGTGAATTGATGCACCTTTAACAAATGATCCCAGGATTGATACAATGAGATAATCTATGTAATTTTTTAATTTTATGTAAATAGTATCCTCTCTGTGAATCCTGAAACTTAATTGTTTGTATTTTATGTCCCTTTAAAGGGACAGTATGCACTCATTTTCATATAACTGCATGTAATAGACACTACTATAAAGAATAAGATGCACAGATACTGATATAAAAATCCAGTATAAAACTGTTTAAAAACTTACTTAGAAGCTGTCGGTTTAGCTCTGTTGAAAAGGTAGCTGGAAAGCCCACTGCAAGTGGCAAATAAGACACTCCCCCCTCCCCCTTCTTTTGCATATGAAAAGACCCTTTACATAAACAGGAGCAAGCTGGAGAAGGTAGCTGACAGTATTCACATAAAACTTTGGGGCTTGGTTAGGAGTCTGAAAATCAGAGCAATGTTATTCAAAAATAAGCAAAACTATACATTTATTTAAAAAAAAAAACTTTATGGGCTATATAAATAGATCATCTACAAAACATTTATGCAAAGAAAAAATTAGTGTATAATGTCCCTTTAAGTGATGCTGACCACAATTCTTAAGGAATGGATATGCAGTTCTAATGTATTTTTGTCCTTTTTACATCAACATGGACATATATTTTTAAAAACAGACTATTATTTGAATGTTGCCAGCACATGTATTCCAATTTCACTTATATCTTATTGTAGTAGTGTAACAAAATCAATCACTGGCCTAGATTTGGAGTTTTGTCGGTAACAACCCGAAAAACTAACGCCGGCTTTTTTCTGGCCGCACCATAAAAATAACTCTGGTATTGAGAGTCCACATAAAGGCTGCGTTAGGCTCCAAAAAAGGAGCGTAGAGCATTTTTAACGCAGCTTCAACTCTCGATACCAGAGTTGCTTACGCAAGCGGCCAGCCTCAAAAACGTGCTCGTGCACGATTCCCCCATAGGAAACAATGGGGCTGTTTGAGCTGAAAAAAAACAAACACCTGCAAAAAAGCCGCGTTCAGCTCTTAACGCAGCCCCATTGTTTCCTATGGGGAAACACTTCCTAAGTCTGCACCTAACACCCTAACATGAACCCCGAGTCTAAACACCCCTAACCTTACGCTTATTAACCCCCAATCTGCCGCCCCCGCTATCGCTGACCCCTGCATATTATTATTAACCCCTAATCTGCTGCTCCGTACACCGCCTAAACCTACGTTATCCCTATGTACCCCTAATCTGCTGCCCCTAACACCGCCGACCCCTATGTTATATTTATTAACCCCTAATCTGCCGCCCCCGCTATCGCTGACCCCTGCATATTATTATTAACCCCTAATCTGCCGCTCCGTACACCGCCGCAACCTACATTATACCTATGTACCCCTAATCTGCTGCCCCTAACACCGCCGACCCCTATATTATATTTATTAACCCCTAATCTGCCCCCCTCAAAGTCGCCTCCACCTGCCTACACTTATTAACCCCTAATCTGCCGACCGGACCTGAGCGCTACTATAATAAATTTATTAACCCCTAATCCGCCTCACTAACCCTATAATAAATAGTATTAACCCCTAATCTGCCCTCCCTAACATCGCCGACACCTAACTTCAATTATTAACCCCTAATCTGCCGACCGAATCTCGCCGCTATTCTAATAAATGTATTAACCCCTAAAGCTAAGTCTAACCCTAACACTAACACCCCCCTAAATTAAATATAATTTAAATCTAACGAAATTAATTAACTCTTATTAAATAAATTATTCCTATTTAAAGCTAAATACTTACCTGTAAAATAAATCCTAATATAGCTACAATATAAATTATAATTATATTATAGCTATTTTAGGATTTATATTTATTTTACAGGTAACTTTGTATTTATTTTAACCAGGTACAATAGCTATTAAATAGTTAAGAACTATTTAATAGCTAAAATAGTTAAAATAATTACAAATTTACCAGTAAAAGAAATCCTAACCTAAGTTACAAATAAACAGTAGACTATCAATAAATTAATTAAATAAACTACCTACAATTATCTACAATTAACCTAACACTACACTATCAATAAATTAATTAAATACAATTGCTACAAATAAATACAATTAAATAAACTAGCTAAAGTACAAAAAATAAAAAAGAACTAAGTTACAAAAAATAAAAAAATATTTACAAACATAAGAAAAATATTACAACAATTTTAAACTAATTACACCTACTCTAAGCCCCCTAATAAAATAACAAAGCCCCCCAAAATAAAAAAAATGCCCAACCCTATTCTAAATTACTAAAGTTCAAAGCTCTTTTACCTTACCAGCCCTGAACAGGGCCCTTTGCGGGGCATGCCCCAAGAAATACAGCTCTTTTGCCTGTAAAAAAAACATACAATACCCAAGCCCCCAACATTACAACCCACCACCCACATACCCCTAATCTAACCCAAACCCCCCTTAAATAAACCTAACACTAAGCCCCTGAAGATCATCCTACCTTGTCTTCACCTCACCGGGTATCACACCGATCCGTCCAGAAGAGCTCCTCCGATGTCCTGATCCAAGCCCAAGCGGGGGGCTGAAGAGGTCCATGATCCGGCTGAAGTCTTCATCCAAGCGGGGCAGAAGAGGTCTTCCATCCGATTGAAGTCTTCATCCAAGCGGCATCCATCCGGAGCGAAGCGGCAGCATCCTGAAGACCTCCACCGCGGAACATCCATCCTGGCCGACGACTGAACGACGAATGACGGTTCCTTTAAATGACGTCATCCAAGATGGCGTCCCTTGAATTCCGATTGGCTGATAGGATTCTATCAGCCAATCGGAATTAAGGTAGGAATATTCTGATTGGCTGATGGAATCAGCCAATCAGAATCAAGTTCAATCCGATTGGCTGATCCGATCAGCCAATCAGATTGAGCTCGCATTCTATTGGCTGTGACCTCTTCTGCCCCGCTTGGATGAAGACTTCAGTCGGATCATGGACCTCTTCAGCCCCCCGCTTGGGCTTGGATCAGGACATCAGAGGAGCTCTTCTGGACGGATCGGTGTGATACCCGGTGAGGTGAAGACAAGGTAGTATGATCTTCAGGGGCTTAGTGTTAGGTTTATTTAAGGGGGGTTTGGGTTAGATTAGGGGTATGTGAGTGGTGGGTTGTAATGTTGGGGGGCTTGGGTATTGTATGTTTTTTTTACAGGCAAAAGAGCTGTATTTCTTGGGGCATGCCCCGCAAAGGGCCCTGTTCAGGGCTGGTAAGGTAAAAGAGCTTTGAACTTTAGTAATTTAGAATAGGGTAGGGCATTTTTTTATTTTGGGGGGCTTTGTTATTTTATTAGGGGGCTTAGAGTAGGTGTAATTAGTTTAAAATTGTTGTAATATTTTTCTTATCTTTGTAAATATTTTTTTATTTTTTGTAACTTAGTTCTTTTTTATTTTTTGTACTTTAGCTAGTTTATTTAATTGTATTTATTTGTAGCAATTGTATTTAATTAATTTATTGATAGTGTAGTGTTAGGTTAATTGTAGATAATTGTAGGTAGTTTATTTAATTAATTTATTGATAGTCTAGTGTTAGGTTTAATTGTATCTTAGGTTAGGATTTCTTTTACAGGTAAATTTGTAATTATTTTAACTATTTTAGCTATTAAATAGTTCTTAACTATTTAATAGCTATTGTACCTGGTTAAAATAAATACAAAGTTACCTGTAAAATAAATATAAATCCTAAAATAGCTATAATATAATTATAATTTATATTGTAGCTATATTAGGATTTATTTTACAGGTAAGTATTTAGCTTTAAATAGGAATAATTTATTTAATAAGAGTTAATTAATTTCGTTAGATTTAAATTATATTTAACTTAGGGGGGTGTTAGTATTAGGATTAGACTTAGCTTTAGGGGTTAATACATTTATTAGAATAGCGGCGAGATTCGGTCGGCAGATTAGGGGTTAATAATTGAAGTTAGGTGTCGGCGATGTTAGGGAGGGCAGATTAGGGGTTAATACTATTTATTATAGGGTTAGTGAGGCGGATTAGGGGTTAATAAATTTATTATAGTAGCGCTCAGGTCCGGTCGGCAGATTAGGGGTTAATAAGTGTAGGCAGGTGGAGGCGACGTTGAGGGGGCAGATTAGGGGTTAATAAATATAATATAGGGGTCGGCGGTGTTAGGGGCAGCAGATTAGGGGTACATAAGCATAACGTAGGTGGCGGCGCTTTGCGGTCGGCAGATTAGGGGTTAATAAGTGTAGGTAGCTGGCGGCGACGTTGTGGGGGGCAGGTTAGGGGTTAATAAATATAATACAGGGGTCGGCGGTGTTAGGGGCAGCAGATTAGGGGTACATAAGTATAACGTAGGTGGCGGTCGGCAGATTAGGGGTTAAAAATTTTTTATTCGAGTGCCGGCGATGTGGGGGGACCTTGGTTTAGGGGTACATAGGTAGTTTATGGGTGTTAGTGTACTTTAGAGTACAGTAGTTAAGAGCTTTATAAACCGGCGTTAGCCCAGAAAGCTCTTAACTACTGACTTTTTTCCTGCGGCTGGAGTTTGGTCGTTAGATGTCTAACGCTCACTTCAGAAACGACTCTAAATACCGGAGTTATAAAAATCCCATTGAAAAGATAGGATACGCAATTTACGTAAGGGGATCTGCGGTATGGAAAAGTCGCGGCTGGAAAGTGAGCGTTAGACCCTATTTTGAGTGACTCCAAATTCCGGTGGTAGCCTAAAACGAGCGTTAGGAGCCTCTAACGCTTGTTTTCACGGCTACCGCCAAACTCCAAATCTAGGCCACTGTATGTAATGCGCATATTTTAGATGATTAATATATTTCTCTTATAATTTTTAATTTTTATTATCCGACGATATATTGCTATAGGTAGGCTGACCATATTTAAACTTGAATAAGTGACACGTTTGATCAATACATATGTCATTATTGTTATTCCAAATAAATCTTAACATATCTGAAAACATCCCTGACATATGTATTTCTCATGTGTCCCTTTTTAACCCCTTAACGACACATGTCGTACAGGGTACGTCGCACACAACCTGGTCTTTAAAGACCAGCGACGTACCCTGTACGACATCAGGGTTTAAAGCGGCTGGAAGTGATCCTGATCGCTTCCAGACGCTTTCAAGGTATTGCTGTGATGCCTCGACATTGAGGCATCACTGCAATACCTTTTTTCCAAAACCGATGCAGAGAGAGCCACTCTGTGGCCCTCTCTGCACCGGTAGCGATGGGCCCGATCGTTGGTGGGTGGGAGCAGCTGCAGGGAGGCGGGTGGGCGGCCCATCGCTACCCTGCATCCGGTTCCTGAATGTGCAATGTGCACGCCGGGTGCCGGGAGCGTGCGGGGGCCTGCAGGGAGCGCGCGTGCGCGCGCATATGTGCGCGCGATCGCGTAACAGCCACTGCCACCAATGAATTTATGAATGGGAGTGAGGGAGAGGGAGGGGGGAAATAATTTTCAAAAGGATCTGGGAGAGGGAGGAGGGTATTAGGGGGGGGGGCAGCTACACTACAGAAAACGTTTAATTACATGCAAAAAAATAAAAAAAACATTTTTTTGAGGCAAATTGGGTACTGGCAGACAGCTGCCAGTACCCAAGATGGCAGCAAATAGGATGTGGGCAAGTGTTATAGAGCTTTTTGGGGGGGATCAGAGAGGTTAGGGGCTAAGGGGGGGTCCTTCACAGCTAAACAGATATTTTTTTTAAAAAAAAAATCATAAAAAAAAAAAAGCCTTTTATTTTAGTACTGGCAGAGTTTCTGCCAGTACTTAAGATGGCGGGGACAATTGTGGGGTGGGGGAGGGAAGAGAGATGTTTGGGAGGGATAAGGGGGTGGGATCTCTCAGGTGGGAGGCTGATCTCTACACTAAAGCTAAAATTAACCCTGCAAGCTCCCTACAAGCTATCTAATTAACCCCTGCACTGCTGGGCATAATACACGTGTGATGCGCAGCAGCATTTAACAGCCTTCTAATTACCAAAAAGCAACATAAAAGCCATAAATATCTGCTATTTCTGAACAAAGGGGATCCCAGAGAAGCATTTACAACCATTTATGCCATAATTGCACAAGTTGTTTGTAAATAATTTCAGTGAGAAACCTAAAATTGTAAAAAATTTTACATTTTTTTTTATTTGATCGCATTTGGCGGTGACATGGTGGCATGAAATATACCAAGATGGGCCTAGATCAATACTTGGGGTTGTCTACTACACTACACTAAAGCTAAAATTAACCCTAGAAGCTCCCTACATGCTCCCTAATTAACCCCTTCACTGCTGGGCATAATACATGTGTGGTGCGCAGTGGCATTTAGCGGCCTTCTAATGACCAAAAAGCAATGCCAAAGCCATATATGTCTGCTATTTATGAACAAAGGGGATCCCAGAGAAGCGTTTACAACCATTTATGCCATAATTGCACAAGTTGTTTGCAAATAATTTCAGTGAGAAACCTAAAGTTTGTGAAAAAAATTATGAAAAAGTGAATTTTTTCTTTATTTGATCTCATTTGGCGGTGAAATGGTGGCATGAAATATACCAAAATGGGCCTAGATCATTACTTTGGGATGTCTTCTAAAAATATATATATACATGTCAAGGGATATTCAGGGATTCCTGAAAAATATCAGTGTCCCAATGTAACTAGCGCTAATTTTGAAAAAAAGTGGTTTGGAAATAGCAAAGTGCTACTTGTACTTATTGCCCTATAACTTGTGAAAAACGCGAAGAACATGTAAATATTGGGTATTTCTAAACTCAGGACAAAATTTAGAAACTATTTAGCATGGGTGTTTTTTGGTGGTTGTAGATGTGTAACAGATTTTGGGGGTCAAAGTTAGAAAAAGTGTGTTTTTTTCCATTTTTTCCTCATATTTTATAATTTTTTTATAGTAAATTATAAGATATAATGAAAATAATGGTATCTTTAGAAAGTCCATTTAATGGCGAGAAAAACGGTATATAATATGTGTGGGTGCAGTAAATGAGTAAGAGGAAAATTACAGCTAAACACAAACACCGCAGAAATGTAAAAATAGCCCTGGTCCTTAAGGGAAAGAAATTGAAAAATGGCTGTGTCCTTAAGGGGTTAAATGTTAAAGATGGACACCATAGCTATAGGTAACATATAATGTATAACCAATCCCTATTTTCATAATGTATCTCCTAGCATTATTTCTCATTTAAAGGGACATGAAGCACAATAATTCAAAGATTAAAATTCAATGTGAAAGTGTATTTCAAATTGCAATGTCCTACTTAATCGTGTAACATAAAATGTTGTTTTCAGGTCTATTTAAACCCTGCTGCTTGCTAAATAGTTAATAATCCTCTGCTTCTAATGAAATATATCCTTAGTTTCAACAATGGATTCTATTTCATATATCACAGTATTACGTTATCTAGCGGGACATTGCTAGCTACCAATTTAGCACATACTAGTTTATAAAATATAAATACGTTTCTTATTGACATGCCAAGCTGTCAAATGAGTCCTTGTATTGGCTGATGTTTTTATGCGATCTCGGATGCGCCATGTTGCTTAAGACGTCACATGCCAAGCTGTCAAATGAGTCCTTGTATTGGCTGACGTTTTTACATGATCTCGGATGTGCCATGTTGCTTAAGACGTCACATGCCAAGCTGTCAAATGAGTCCTTGTATTGGCTGACATTTTTACGCGATCAAGGATGCGCCTTTGATTGGATGGCGTTTTTACGCGATCAAGGATGCGCCTTTGATTGGGTGGCGTTTTTACGCGATCAACGATGCGCCTTTGATTGGATGGTGTTTTTACATGATCAAGGATGCGCCTTTGATTGGATGCCATTTTTACGCGATCAACAATGCACCATGTTAATTAAGACGTCACATGCCAAGGTGTAAAATCCGTCTTATTGGATTACGTAGTCCTGCAATTTTTGAATTTGCATGTAACCCACGTTTGTGAATGAGAAGACAAGTTTAAAACCATGTCGAGTATGGATTGTGTCAATCATGTACATTGTTGAACCATAGATGATAAAGAACACAAAAATCTCTTTTGATGGCTGTCTTGTTGAATAAACGAATGAAAGCAATATGTTTTCCTGCATAAGATATTTTGAGGGAACATCACTAGTGCAAATCCATGAATATAGTCCATCTTGTTTAATATGTTTGTCAACAATATTTTCATTTTTAAAAATAATGACTGTGTTGTGTTGAATTTTCTACATATCTAATTCCTAAAGATGCACTATTGTAAGGTAGCGACAGGAGCTTGGACATGGAGGTAACATCAGCTGACCAAGATTTCAGCCACAAAACTCTGCGGGCTAGAACAGTGAAGCCAGACATCTTTGCTCAAAGTCTAATAACTTGCATGTTGGCATCAGGGATAAAGAAATTGGCCAGTTTGAGAGCCTTGATCCTATCTTAGATCTCTTCTAGCGGAGTCTACTCTAAAATCAACTCAGACAAAGCATCACACCAATAAGATGTTGCGCTTGTTACCATAGCATTACCAACAGTAGGTTAACATTGTCGACCCTGATGAACATACATTTTATTTAAATAAGCCTCCAGCTTTTTGTCCATGGGATCCTGAAAGAACATCTATCCTCTATAGGAATCATGGTTCTCTTGGCCAGCATAGAAATAGCCCCTTCTACCTTAGGCACCTTGCGCCATGAGTCTCAAATGGAGTCAAAGGAAACATCTTTTTAACGACAGGAGATTGGGAAAAAGGAATCCCTGGTTTATCCCATTCCTGTGTAATGATCTCCGACACAAGGTCTGGAACAGGAAACACTTCAACAGAGGAAGGCAAATCATAGTATTTATTAAGCTTACTAGATTTCTTTGGGTTGACAGCGACAGAAGAATCTGAGTCTTCCATACTAGCCAATACCTCCTTTAAAAGTAACCAAAGGTGTTCAAACTAAAAGCTGAAGTTTAATATATTAGTGTGAGCATATATTTATAAAGTAACTTGTAAAAGGACCCGAAACCATATGCCTTCTAAATGAAATGACTTTCTTAATAAAATAGACTTTATTTAACACGTCAATAGAAATATGGCATACAGGCTTAGTATCCTATTCCAATATTTTTTTGGTTGAACAAGTACATGTAGATATACCAACAATCCCTAAGGATTAGTATATGTTAGCATATGTTATTTTTTAAAGGGACAGTCAAGTCAAGAAAAACAGTAATGATTTTAATGTCCAAAAATGCAATTTTTAGGAAAAAATATCTCAAACGTTTAGCACCAATTTATCTTAGTTCTCTTGTTATTCTTAGTTGATAGCTAAACCTAGG
The DNA here is from genome assembly GCF_027579735.1 of Bombina bombina. Taxonomy (NCBI): domain Eukaryota; kingdom Metazoa; phylum Chordata; class Amphibia; order Anura; family Bombinatoridae; genus Bombina; species Bombina bombina. Next base: position 780,661,334 of record NC_069501.1, on the reverse strand, counting down.
AGGTTCATATGCTCATTTCTTAGAGCTTGAAGAGTGCATCTAATCTGACCACTAGAGGGCATTTTTTTGCATTTTCATATAGAAAACATTGAGCTCATGCAGTACAGGGAGTGCAGAATTATTAGGCAAATGAGTATTTTGACCACATCATCCTCTTTATGCATGTTGTCTTACTCCAAGCTGTATAGGCTCGAAAGCCTACTACCAATTAAGCATATTAGGTGATGTGCATCTCTGTAATGAGAAGGGGTGTGGTCTAATGACATCAACACCCTATATCAGGTGTGCATAATTATTAGGCAACTTCCTTTCCTTTGGCAAAATGGGTCAAAAGAAGGACTTGACAGGCTCAGAAAAGTCAAAAATAGTGAGATATCTTGCAGAGGGATGCAGCACTCTTAAAATTGCAAAGCTTCTGAAGCGTGATCATCGAACAATCAAGCGTTTCATTCAAAATAGTCAACAGGGTCGCAAGAAGCGTGTGGAAAAAACAAGGCGCAAAATAACTGCCCATGAACTGAGAAAAGTCAAGCGTGCAGCTGCCAAGATGCCACTCGCCACCAGTTTGGCCATATTTCAGAACTGCAACATCACTGGAGTGCCCAAAAGCACAAGGTGTGCAATACTCAGAGACATGGCCAGGGTAAGAAAGGCTGAAAGACGACCACCACTGAACAAGACACACAAGCTGAAACGTCAAGACTGGGCCAAGAAATATCTCAAGACTGATTTTTCTAAGGTTTTATGGACTGATGAAATGAGAGTGAGTCTTGATGGGCCAGATGGATGGGCCCGTGGCTGGATTGGTAAAGGGCAGAGAGCTCCAGTCCGACTCAGACGCCAGCAAGGTGGAGGTGGAGTACTGGTTTGGGCTGGTATCATCAAAGATGAGCTTGTGGGGCCTTTTTGGGTTGAGGATGGAGTCAAGCTCAACTCCCAGTCCTACTGCCAGATTCTGGAAGATACCTTCTTCAAGCAGTGGTACAGGAAGAAGTCTGCATCCTTCAAGAAAAACATGATTTTCATGCAGGACAATGCTCCATCACACGCGTCCAAGTACTCCACAGCGTGGCTGGCAAGAAAGGGTATAAAAGAAGAAAATCTAATGACATGGCCTCCTTGTTCACCTGATCTGAACCCCATTGAGAACCTGTGGTCCATCATCAAATGTGAGATTTACAAGGAGGGAAAACAGTACACCTCTCTGAACAATGTCTGGGAGGCTGTGGTTGCTGCTGCACGCAATGTTGATGGTGAACAGATCAAAACACTGACAGAATCCATGGATGGCAGGCTTTTGAGTGTGCTTGCAAAGAAAGGTGGCTATATTGGTCACTGATTTGTTTTTGTTTTGTTTTTGAATGTCAGAAATGTATATTTGTGAATGTTGAGATGTTATATTGGTTTCACTGGTAAAAATAAATAATTGAAATGGGTATATATTTGTTTTTTGTTAAGTTGCCTAATAATTATGCACAGTAATAGTCACCTGCACACACAGATATCCCCCTAAAATAGCTAAAACTAAAAACAAACGAAAAACTACTTCCAAAACTATTCAGCTTTGATATTAATACGTTTTTTGGGTTCATTGAGAACATGGTTGTTGTTCAATAATAAAATTAATCCTCAAAAATACAACTTGCCTAATAATTCTGCACTCCCTGTATAGTTACCCTGGATTGATCAGTGATTGGCTAAAATGGCGGTCTGTCAGAAGAACATAAATAAGTGGTCATTTTTCAGAGGCATAGATACAAGGTTAATCACAGAAGTAAAAGGTGTATTTCTCTAAGTGTTGTTTTTCCAAACTTGATAATGCGTAATACAGGGAGTGCAGAATTATTAGGCAAATGAGTATTTTGACCACATCATCCTCTTTATGCATGTTGTCTTACTCCAAGCTGTATAGGCTCGAAAGCCTACTACCAATTAAGCATATTAGGTGATGTGCATCTCTGTAATGAGAAGGGGTGTGGTCTAATGACATCAACACCCTATATCAGGTGTGCATAATTATTAGGCAACTTCCTTTCCTTTGGCAAAATGGGTCAAAAGAAGGACTTGACAGGCTCAGAAAAGTCAAAAATAGTGAGATATCTTGCAGAGGGATGCAGCACTCTTAAAATTGCAAAGCTTCTGAACCGTGATCATCGAACAATCAAGCGTTTCATTCAAAATAGTCAACAGGGTCGCAAGAAGCGTGTGGAAAAACCAAGGTGCAAAATAACTGCCCATGAACTGAGAAAAGTCAAGCGTGCAGCTGCCAAGATGCCACTTGCCACCAGTTTGGCCATATTTCAGAGCTGCAACATCACTGGAGTGCCCAAAAGCACAAGGTGTGCAATACTCAGAGACATGGCCAAGGTAAGAAAGGCTGAAAGACGACCATCACTGAACAAGACACACAAGCTGAAACGTCAAGACTGGGCCAAGAAATATCTCAAGACTGATTTTTCTAAGGTTTTATGGACTGATGAAATGAGAGTGAGTCTTGATGGGCCAGATGGATGGGCCCGTGGCTGGATTGGTAAAGGACAGAGAGCTCCAGTCCGACTCAGACGCCAGCAAGGTGGAGGTGGAGTACTGGTTTGGGCTGGTATCATCAAAGATGAGCTTGTGGGGCCTTTTCGGGTTGAGGATGGAGTCAAGCTCAACTCCCAGTCCTACTGCCAGTTTCTGGAAGACACCTTCTTCAAGCAGTGGTACAGGAAGAAGTCTGCATCCTTCAAGAAAAACATGATTTTCATGCAGGACAATGCTCCATCACACACGTCCAATACTCTACAGCGTGGCTGGCAAGAAAGGGTATAAAAGAAGAAAATCTAATGACATGGCCTCCTTGTTCACCTGATCTGAACCCCATTGAGAACCTGTGGTCCATCATCAAATGTGAGATTTACAAGGAGGGAAAACAGTACACCTCTCTGAACAGTTTCTGGGAGGCTGTGGTTGCTGCTGCACGCAATGTTGATGGTTAACAGATCAAAAACTGACAGAATACATGGATGGCAGGCTTTTGAGTGTCCTTGCAAAGAAAGGTGGCTATATTGGTCACTGATTTGTTTTTGTTTTGTTTTTGAATGACAGAAATGTATATTTGTGAATGTTGAGATGTTATATTGGTTTCACTGGTAAAAATAAATAATTGAAATGGGTATATATTTGTTTTTTGTTAAGTTGCCTAATAATTATGCACAGTAATAGTCACCTGCACACACAGATATCCCCCTAAAATAGCTATATCTAAAAACAAACTAAAAACTACTTCCAAAACTATTCAGCTTTGATATTAATGAGTTTTTTGGGTTCATTGAGAACATGGTTGTTGTTCAATAATAAAATTAATCCTCAAAAATACAACTTGCCTAATAATTCTGCACTCCATGTAAAGTGTTTTCTTTGTAAACAACAATAATGTTTTGACTGTCCCTTTAAGCTGTGTTGTTGGCATTCAAACAGTGATATGCCATCATGTATAATTGTAATGGTCATTTTGTTTGAGATCAGGAAAACAGTTTGGACATCACATCACAGAAACCAATCAATGTAATGAACAAGGATAGGTATGTGATGATGTGGTGTCCACACACTTGTAAACCACACTCTGCAAACAATCTGCCTCCATGGACCCGGTCCCATAGAAGCAGATTATATATAGAGTGTGGTCCACAAGTGTAAGAAGACAACATTATCACATACCTATCAATTACACATTAAATAAATAAAAATATATAAAAATACTTACTTCCTCTTCCTTCCCCTCTTCCCACGAGACTGAGGCTCTAGGGGGGGGGCAACTGCCCCCTCTGACGAGTTCTCATCGGAGATGTTTTGGGAAGAGGGGAAGGAGGAGTACTGGGATGACCCGGTTGAGGAGGAGATTGAGGAGTACCAGGAGCAGATGGCCCAGGATCAGATGGCCCAGCAGCAGATGGCCCAGCAGCAGATGGCCCAGGATCAGATGGCCCAGGATCAGATGGCCCAGCAGCAGATGGCCCAGCAGCAGATAGCACGTTTTGCGCCTCCAGGAGAACCTGCAATATATCTCTCAGAGTATGCAAGATCTCGCGTTGTCCTTGGATAATCTCTCTTTGTCCTTGGATAATCTCTCTTTGGCCTTGGATAAGCTCTGTTTGGCCTTGTCGAATGGCATGAATTTTTTCTGTCTGCTGGGTTCTGCTTTCAACATTTTCCCTCCGGGAGGCACGCATCTGTTCTTGAAAATCGCATAATATCTGTAGCTCTGCTATCTCCTCCTGAGGGGCTGCTGCTGCACAGCGGGCTGCTGGTGCAGGAGGGGCTGCTGGTGCAGGAGGGACTGCTGGTGCAAGAGGGGCTGCTGGTGCAAGAGGGGTTGCTGGTGCAGGAGGGGCTGCTGCAGTGACCTCTTCTGCAGTGGGGACTTCTTCCGAGGATGAGGATAGAGGGATGTCTTCCATGTCTCCCCGAGGTGGCAAGTCATCTCCACCACTCTCATACCTGGGTGAAGGAGGAGCCTGTAGTTGCTGTGCTGCCTCCTCCCCAGACTCTGTATATTGTAAAAATAAAGAAATGTATATATTAGCATAGTTCCAAATAAATATGTAAATGCTTTTGCTTACAATAGAATTACAAATGCAGCCTCATTAATCCACTTTGAAATATAACAATCAATACGATTTCCGCATTTTCCAAACCGTATTTCTGATATCTATCTGATCAATCTGAATGTGTTTTTGCATTTGTTTTCAGTCTGTTCAAATGCACACCTAATCTGTAGCCTAGATACTAATGTAATCGCAATGTAATTGTGAATGCGTTTACGTAATAATGTTTAAAAAAGCGTAATTGCGTTAATCATATCCTTAAATACATTCTTTATTTTTGATGTAAAGAGATTAATAAATGAGCTTACCATCAGATGAGAGTGGCAGGTTCCCGGTATCGACTCCTCCCTAGGGGTGGCCTTCTGAGCCTGCAGCATCCTAGCCCTGTCCATATAAGCCTCTACGAGGGCCTCCTTCTCCTCCATAGTATACCTCGCCTCCCTAGTCAGCTTGGTTTTCCCCTGTGATGATGTCCTCTGTTTCCCGGACTGTGAAGCTCTACGCTGCACACAACTGGGCCCAGCCACTTGTTTATCTTGCACAAAGTGACCAGGTCTACCCACCGCTCCTCCCCCTTCCTCCCCCCCTTCCTGTCCCCCTTCCTGTCCTGTTCCTCTCCCTCTCCCCCTCCCCCTCTCCTAACTAAGCTCCTGCCTGACCTCCTCTATAACCTCTTCCCTGAACTGAATCCAGAGGAACTCTAATAGTTCTGGGGTAATCTGCCCCCTATCCCCCCCTCCCGACATACTCCAACCAAAAGTGAATGTGCCCAAATTAAAGGGGGTCAAAATAAATAACAAAAATTCAAAAGTGCTCAAAGTGTGAAAGGGATATAAATAAAAGAAGGTAAGGAGTATTTAACAAAAAAAAAATGTATAAGAAGACTAAAATGAGGATATGTAAACAAAATCTACCTATGGGATGGGTATGGGCTTACAGGAAATGGAATATGGGTTTACAGGGAATGGGGTATGGGCTTAAAGGGAATGCGGTATGGGATTATAGGGAATGGGGTATGTAGTGTAGTATGAGAGGGGATGGTGTATGGAGTATATGTAGTGTTATTGATAAGTGTATGTATGTATTGAATGGGTTTGCGTGTAAATGTGTTAAGTATATAGAAAAACCACTCGCACACTCACCCAAACAAACTCTCACTCACTACTGCTCTCTCACTATCTCACACTACCACTAACTCACTATCTCACACTACCACTAACTCACTCTCTCACACTACCACTAACTAACTATCTCACACTACTACTAACTAACTCTAACAATAACAATAACTCACTCTCTCACAATAACAGTAACTCACACTAACACTAACTCTCACACTACCACTAACTAACTCTCACACTAACACACACTACTACTAACTAACTCTCACAATAACACTAACTCACTCTCTCACAATAATAGTAACTCACACTAACACTAACTCTAACAATAACACACTAAATCTCTCTCCTCTCTAATCTCCTAAAACCCTCCAGCAACACAGTCAAAGAAGCCATGCTTGTGGCGTGCTTATATACCCTATTTAAATGTTTAATGATGTACCGGTTTGCCTTGTAAATTATGTTCAGGTGTGCTTTTTTGGTAATTAGTATGTGTCTTAGTTGTGTGATTTTGCGCATGCTCATATTGAGTTAGTATTTGTGGAATGTGTAGAATGCGATGATGTCATAGTGATTGTTTTGCATAACATTGTCCAAAAGTATTATGTGTAAATATAAATGTTGATTTGTGATTGTGTAGTATTTGTGAGGTGTTGTAAATGTTTGTTTGTACTAATATTTCGTAATGTTGAATGCGAATGTTTTGTTTGTGTATGAGTGTGCAATTGTTTTTTGGTGTTGTTTTGTTCCATGTTGCAGGATCATCATGTATTTCTGTATTCCTCGTTTAGTGTAAATCATGTTTATTGTTTTTGTTTTCCGATTGTGAATGTGTAATGCGTCTGTGCTATGTTGCGTGATTGTTGTTAGTACATTTGCTGTGTGTTTTTGTTGTGCATTATGTGGTATACGTAATATGACAAGTGCGTATTTCTCGCGAGATCAAGTGTTAGCTGAAAAATGTGTGCTTCTTTGATTTCTCATTGATCTATATGGGAGAATGTTTAATGCGGGCGTGATTACGCGTATAAAATAAACACGGTAGGCGTGTTACCGAGACGCGTTAGGAGGTTGTTTTGAGACTCGTAATACCTACGTTAAGAAAAGTGCACAAAGAAAATAAAAGATGCGTAACTAATGCACCCCTTCTAACGCAAAACTCGTAATCTAGGCGATAGATAGTTCTCATAAAATCAACTAGAGAGCATAATATTATTTGCATGTGAAAATATACTATAAAGGGGCTGAATCAGTGCACAATAATAACAAAGGTGATAAACAATCACCTAATATGTCTAATGATACATAGCTAGAGAGCATAACAATATATTAAACAAACTTACTCATAACCGTATATTCAAACTCATCGCCATTGCATATACCAAAACCGACAGAGTACCAACGTGGGCGTGGCTAAAACGGACCAGTTGTAAACAACGTCATAGAACCTCCCATTAGGGTGTATACACAGCAACTCTCACGAAGACACTATGGGGAATCAGTAAAGGCAGGGGCAGAGTCTGAAAATCACAATCTACAAGTGAATAAATGCAACCAGCGGTCAAGAAAACAAGACAATGTCACAATATACAATGCATTAGTTGCAACATCGTAAATTTCATAAACATGAGCGCAGTTACGCTGGAGATGGCATATTGAGATACAGCAGCCAATAAACAACATTGTTTACTTTGATGACATTCCCATATGGTGGGGAGGAGTTGAACATGTTTGTCATAGTCTCAATCACCCGGGTATTGAAGCGATGGGGTATATTATAATAGCACAGAGAGTGATCCTACAATAACCACGTACACAACTTACAATAGAAAGGATATGTGCCCACAGGGAAGATAGAAAATCTCTGAATGTTAGTACAACTGATACCAGATATCTATCAAGAGACTGCAGGGTACTAGTAATGTATACATACAGTGGTGCTATGTAAAAACACCACACAAGTGTAAACAGCACAAATAGACATATTGTAGTCCCCATAAAGTTGAATTAGCACAGTGCAGAAAAAAGAGGAAAGATTATCTTAGGGACCCACTGAGATGAAATACATAGAGATCTATATGTTCACCACATTCCACTTTAACAGGGGGGGAGGGCCGTAGGGGGGCATAAAAAGTTGACCACCAACTTGATTGGCAATGCTTTTTGTGATCCCATGTTATTGTATTGTTCCAATAGTAATATCAGTGGGAGTTGTCATTCACTATGGTGTATAGAGGTAACCCCTGAATGGGTGAGCGTAGATTAGTTGTTTTGGCAATATGCCATAACCTCTATTGTTATTCCTAGTTAACTTATATTGTTTTTTCATGATGTTATGACCCACTTGATGACCATCACTATGGGGTGGTGTGGGTGGTCAACTTTTTGTGCCCCCCCCCCCCCGTGAAAGTGGAAAGTGGTGAACAATGTGGGATGTTCTTACATAGCACCGCTGTATGTATACATTACTAGTACCCTGCAGTCTCTTGATAGATATTTGGTATCAGTTGTACTCACTTCATATCTTCCCTGTGGGCACAGATCCTTTCTATTGTAAATTGTGTACGTAATACTAACTTCAATGTGTTTATTGTAGGATCACTCTCTGTGCTATTATAATATACCCCATCGCTTCAATACCTGGGTGATTGTGACTATGACAAACATGTTCAACTCCTCCCCACCACATGGGAACGTCATCAAAGTAAACAATGTTGTTTATTGGCTGCTGTATCTCAATATGCCATCTCCAGCGTAACTGCGCTCATCTTTATGAAATTTACGATGTTGCAACTAATGCATTGTATATTGTGACATTGTCTTGCTTTATTGACCGCTGGTTGCATTTATTCACTTGTAGATTGTGATTTTCAGACTCTGTCCCTGCCTTTACTGATTCCCCATAGTGTCTTTGTGAGAGTTGCTGTGTATACACCCTAATGGGAGGTTCTATGATGTTGTTTACAACTGGTCCGTTTTGGCCACGCCCACGTTGGTACTCTTTGGCAGTTTTGGTATATGCAATGGCAACGAGTTTGAATATACGGTTATGAGTAAGTTTGTTTAATATATGGTTATGCTCTCTAGCTATGTATCATTAGACTAATATAGAAGAGGTTATTATGGACTAGATTGCTGAGTATTGACAAGTAATGTGATTTGTTTATTTTGATACTCTCAGGACGTACTCTATCACACTTATTCACATATTAGGTGATTGTTTATCACCTTTGTTATTATGGTGCACTGATTCACCCCCTTTATAGTATATTTTCACATGCAAATAATATTATGCCCTCTAGTTGATTTTATGAGAACTATCTATTGCCTAGATTAAGAGTTTTGCATTATGAGCTGTTTTTTCTCACTGCTCACTTACCTACAGCGCTGGCATTACAGGTTTTTACAAACCCGGCGTTGAAAGGCAAGAAGTGAGCGTAGAGCAAAATTGTGCTCCATACCGCACTCCAATACCAGCGCTGCTTAAGTCAGCGGTGAGCTGGTTGTACGTGCTCATGCACGATTTCCCCATAGACATCAATGGGGAGAGCCGGCTGAGAAAAAGTCTAACACCTGCAAAAAAGCAGCGTAAAACTCAGTAACGCAGCCCCATTGATTCCTATGGGGAAACACATTTTATGTTTATACCTAACACCCTAACATGAATCCCGAGTCTAAACACCCCTAATCTTACACTTATTAACCCCTAATCTGCCGCCCCCGACATTGCCAACACCTACATTATACTTATTAATAGATTTAGAAGAGGAGATATCTAACAGCGTTAAACGTGAGTAAAAATCCCTATAGCTCCTAAAGTCTAAGGCCTAGATTTAGAGTTTGGCGGTAGCCGTGAAAACCAGCGTTAGAGGCTCCTAACGCTGGTTTTAGGCTACCTCCGATATTTGGAGTCAGTCAGGAAAGGGTCTAACGCTCACTTTCCAACCGCGACTTTTCGATACCGCAGATCCCCTTACGTCAATTGCGTATCCTATCTTTTCAATGGGATCTTTCTAACTCTGGAATTTAGAGTCGTGTCTGAAGTGAGCATTAGAAATCTAACGACAAAACTCCAGCCGCAGAAAAAAGTCAGTAGTTAAGAGCTTTCTGGGCTAACACCGGTTTATAAAGCTCTTAACTACTGTGCTCTAAAGTACACTAACACCCATAAACTACCTATGTACCCCTAAACCGAGGTCCCCCCACATCGCCGCCACTCTATTAAATTTTTTAACCCCTAATCTTCCGCTCCGTACACTGCCGCCACCTACGTTATCCCTATGTACCCCTAATCTTCTGCCCCTAACACCGCCGACCCCTATATTATATTTATTAACCCCTAATCTGCCCCCCACAACGTCGCCGCCAGCTACCTACAATTATTAACCCCTAATCTGCCGTCAGCATGCCGCCGCCAGCTACATTATAGCTATGTACCCCTAATCTGCTGCCCCTAACACCGCTGACCCCTATATTATATTTATTAACCCCTAATCTGCCCCCCTCAACGTCGCCTCCACCTGCCTACACTTATTAACCCCTAATCTGCAGAGAGTACCGCACCGCTACTATAATAAAGTTATTAACCCCTAATCCGCCTCACTCCCATCTCAATAATCCTATAATAAATAGTATTAACCCCTAATCTGATCGGAACAGCCAATAGAATGCAAGCTCAATCTGATTGGCTGATTGAATCAGCCAATCAGATTGAACTTGATTCTGATTGGCTGATTCCATCAGCCAATCAGAATTTTCCTACCTTAATTCCGATTGGCTGATAGAATCCTATCAGCCAATCGGAATTCGAGGGACGCTATCTTGGATGACGTCCCTTAAAGGAACCGTCATTCGTCGGGAAGTCGTCGGAAGAAGAAGATGGGTCCGTGGTGGAGGTCTTCAAGATGGAGCCGGTCCTCATCCGATGAAGATAGAAGATGCCGCTTGGATCAAGATGGTTGCCGGTCCGGATCGCCTCTTCTTCCCGGATAGGATGAAGACTTTGGAGCCTCTTCTGGACCTCTTCAGCTGCCGGATGATGGATGTCTAGCCCCCGCTTGGGCTTGGATGAAGATTTTGGAGCCAGGATGGATCGGTGTGATACCCGGTGAGGTGAAGACAAGGTAGGAAGATCTTCAGGGGCTTAGTGTTAGGTTTATTTAAGGGGGGTTTGGGTTAGATTAGGGGTATGTGGGTGGTGGGTTGTAATGTTGGGGGGGGTATTGTATGTTTTTTTTTACAGGCAAAAGAGCTGAATTCTTTGGGGCATGCCCTGCAAAGGGCCCTGTTCAGGGCTGGTAAGGTAAAAGAGCTTTGAACTTTTGTAATTTAGAATAGGGTAGGGCATTTTTTTATTTTGGGGGGCTTTGTTATTTTATTAGGGGGCTTAGAGTAGGTGTAATTAGTTTAAAATTGTTGTAATTTTTTTCTAATGTTTGTAAATATTTTTTTATTTTTTGTAACTTAGTTCTTTTTTATTTTTTGTACTTTAGTTAGTTTATTTAATTGTAGTTATTTGTAGATATTGTATTTAATTAATTTATTGATAGTGTAGTGTTAGGTTTAATTGTAACTTAGGTTAGGATTTATTTTACAGGTAATTTTGTAATTATTTTAACTAGGTAACTATTAAATAGTTCTTAACTATTTAATAGCTATTGTACCTGGTTAATATAATTACAAAGTTGCCTGTAAAATAAATATTAATCCTAAAATAGCTATAATATAATTATAATTTATATTGTAGCTATATTAGGGTTTATTTTACAGGTATTTAGCTTTAAATAGGAATAAGTTATTTAATAAGAGTTCATTTATTTCGTTAGATTTAAATTATATTTAACTTAGGGGGGTGTTAGTGTTAGGGTTAGACTTAGCTTTAGGGGTTAATACATTTATTAGAATAGCGGTGAGCTCCAGTCGGCAGATTAGGGGTTATTGTTTGAAGTTAGGTGTCGGCGATGTTAGGGAGGGCAGATTAGGGGTTAATACTATTTATTATAGGGTTATTGAGGCGGGAGTGAGGCGGATTAGGGGTTAATAACTTTATTATAATAGCGGTGCGGTCCGCTCGGGGTTAATAATTGTAGGCAGGTGGAGGCGACGTTGTGGGGAGCAGATTAGGGGTTAATAAATATAATATAGGGGTCGGCGGTGTTAGGGGCAGCAGATTAGGGGTACATAGGGATAATGTAAGTAGCAGCGGTTTACGGAGTGGCAGATTAGGGGTTAATAATAATTTGCAGGGGTCAGCGATAGCGGGGGCGGCAGATTAGGGGTTAATAAGTGTAAGGTTAGGGGTGTTTAGACTCGGGGTACATGTTAGAGTGTTAGGTGCAGACGTAGGAAGTGTTTCCCCATAGCAAACAATGGGGCTGCGTTAGGAGCTGAACGCGGCTTTTTTGCAGGTGTTAGGTTTTTTTTCAGCTCAAACAACCCCATTGTTTTCTATGGGGGAATCGTGCACGAGCACGTTTTTGAAGCTGGCCACGTCCGTAAGCACCGCTGGTATCGAGAGTTGAAGTTGCCTAACGCAGCCATTCTGTGAACTCTCAATACCAGAGGTATTTAAAAGGTGCGGCCAGAAAAAAGCATGCGTAGCTAACGCACCCCTTTGGCCGCAAAACTCTAAATCTAGGCGTAAGGGTCCCTAGCTTACCCAATGTAGTGTATGTTGAAATAGAAGATGTGCTAATGGAGCGCCTAACGAATGTAAGGCAAGGGAATTTTTAGCTAAATTAAATTAACTGACTAAAGTATATTAAAACATTTAATGTTACAAATAATATCATGGATCCATGCTATACATAACGACAACAAAAAACAATGTTAAATAATAATAATAATACATATAGGGCTCCATGTACTAAGCCGTCAATTCATCCGTCATTTTAGACGCGGATAAACTCGCCGTTACTCGCCACGGGCGAAATGGTGTCCGCTGTCACTATGTACTAATAATCCCCCAATAAATAGACAAGTCTAGCCCGCCGCGAGCAGTGGCGGATTATTGATAAATTTGACGCCTCGCTCGCCGCGACTAAGCTGATGTACTTAACTTTCAGTTGAATTGTCTGGCCAATTATTAACACGTGACATGCAAGGTGTCACGAACATCATAGTAGTCGCGGGAATAGAATTTTGCTCCTATAAAAGTTCAACTTATCTAAACAACTTTATTATTGTTCAAAATTTTTTGAAGAGTGATAACAGAGCGTTATTTTTGTAATATTTATTTACAATTTGGATATGGCTTCATCTGGATCTGATAATATATAAATATTAATATAAAAATAATTATAAAGATTGACAACTATACAATACAAATTTAAAATATAGATTACTCTTTAATTACAGTCGACAAATTTGGCGCAATTTATGTACATGGAAATGAGAGACAAATTAGACGCCAGTTATGCTGTACAATGCTGATATTAATGCCTTTTATATATGTCTAGACTGGCGTCTAGATTGACTTTCCTATTGTTTTGTACCTTGCCCGCCACCTAAAAGGTGGCGAGGCAAAAATAACGAGGTGGGAGCGGAAATTGTAGCGAGCGGACAAATAGATTTTTTAGTACATTCGTTTTTGGCGAGTTGGTGGTCAAATGTGTCTAATTACAGTGAAAAATGGAGAGGTAGCGAGGTTTGGCGGATAAGTACGCTTGCAATTTTAAAGATGCGAGTTTGAACATAGTTGACGACTTTGTACATATCAGTTTGCGAGTTTTGACGCGAGATTTGTTGCGGGTAGCTCGCTGACTGCTTAGTACATGGAGCCCATAATATTGCTGGATAAAATAAATAAATATACGGTCCAGAATAAAATACAAAATGTGCTGCAAAAGTGCAGTCGAAAAAAAACAGCTTAGGTTTTTTTAGTTAGGCTTTTATTTGGGGGGTTGGTTGTGTGGGTGGTGGGTTTTAGTTTTGAGGGGGTTGTTTGTATTTTTTTTTTACAAGTAAAAGAGCTGATTTCTTTGGGGCAATGCCCCAAAAAAGGCCCTTTTAAGGGCTATTGGTAGTTTAGTTTAGTTTAGGCTAGGGTTTTTTTTATTTGGGTTTTTTATTTTTTATTTTGATAGGGCTATTAGATTAGGTGTAATTAGTTTAAAGATCTGTAATTTGTTTTTTATTTTCTGTAATTTAGTGTTTGTTTTGTGATTTAGCTAATTTAATTTATTTAATTGTATTTAATGTAGGGAATTGATTTAACGGTAGTGTAAGGTTAGGTGTTAGTGTAACTTAGGTTAGGTTTTATTTTACAGGTCAATTTGTATTTATTTTCGCTAGGTAGTTATTAAATAGTTAATAACTATTTAGTAACTATTCTACCTAGTTAAAATAAAAATAAACACTAAGCAAGCTACAATGTAAGTATTAGTTATATTGTAGCTAGTTTAGGGTTTATTTTACATGTAAGTATTTAGTTTTAAATATGAATTATTTAGTTATTAATAGTAAGTTTTATTTAGATTCATTTAAATTATATATTTAAGTTAGGGGGTGTTAGCGTTAGGGTTAGACTTAGGTTTAGGGGTTAATAAGTTTAGAATAGTGGTGGCGACGTTGGGGGCGGCAGATTAGGGGTTAATAAATGTAGGTAGGTTGCAGCGACATTGGGGGAGGGAGATTAGGGGTTAATAAATGTAATGTAGGTGTCGGCAATGTTAACGGCGGCAGATTAGGGGTTAATAATATTTAACTAGTGTTTGCGAGCCGGGAGTGCAACAGTTTAGGGGTTAATATGTTTATTCTAGTGGCAGCGATGTCCGGAGCGGCAAATTAGGGGTTAAAAGTTTTATTATAGTGTTTGCGATGTGGGAGGGCCTCGGTTTAGGGGTTAATTGGTAGTTTATGGGTGTTAGTGTACTTTTTAGCACTTTAGTTATGAGTTTTATGCTACGGCGTTGTAGTGTAAAACTCATAACTACTGACTTAATGCGTTACGAATCTTGTCGGTAGAGGCTGTACCGCTCACTTTTTGGCCTCCCAGGACAAACACGTAATACCAGCGCTATGGAAGTCCCATAGAAAAAAGCCTTTACGAACTTTACATAAGTAGGTTTGCGGTAAGGCCAACAAAGTGTGCGGTACACCTATACCTACAAGACCCATAATAGTAGCGGGAGTAAAAAAGCAGCGGTGGGACGCTGCTTTTTTACCTTAACGCACAACTCGTAATCTAGCCATATGTTTGTAATTTTTGTTTTGTTTGATGTATTATTGTTTGATTATGAGATGTATCATGGTTGTAAATATTTATATCACATGTTTTAATTGGGGCTGTCCTGTTCTGACTGGGGGGAGGGGCTAACACTTGATTTAAACACCTGTGTTTGTTCACATTGCACTTGGTCTGATGAAGGGGTGATTGATCCCTGAAACGTTACTTTTTTGATGTGCTAGTAAAAGTACCTTTTTCACAAATCCAGTGAGTTCACGCTTTGTTCTATTTTGTATTCATATTTGCTTGCACCCTGGTTGTTGCTGTTTGAGTGGGAGTGCGCTCTTTTTTGCATTTTATATTATTATTATCGGTTATTTGTAGAGCGCCAACAGATTCCGCAGCGCTAATATATATTTATATATATATATATATATATATATATATATATATATATATATATATATATATATATATATACATATATATATATATATGTGTGTGTGTGTCTTATCTAAGACTACGGTCTGATTGACCAAAACCGGTCAGACTTTGTTTTTTATTGCTCACCTTTTTTGCCATTATGGAGTCTGCCTACCTTTTAATAGAATACTAATAAATATTTACATGTTTTATCTTTATTTGGGAGCCACTGGATTTATTTTGCCTAATTTTTATGGTCTTAACAGACTGGAACTTTTTGGACTATTTTTTCTATCTTCATGTGGAGTATTGGGACTCCATTCCTACTTTACGTTCCTGAGCTGCAGTGAGAGAGAGCCGTGAGAATTGCAGGAGGAGTCTAAAGGAGGGACCTACAGTTCTTTGATGACGTAGAGCGGAGCCGCGCAGTGTTTGCATATGGGAGATTATCAGTTGGTGCACAGCTAACGGATACACGCTTCAGCAACTAACGGACACATGCTACAACAGAGAAAAGAGATAATTACAGGTGACGGATTCGTGGAGTTATATAACAATATTTGACGATACTGTAACTGTAGTCTATTTTAACGTCCTCAGTCCAGGTATGACCGGTTGGGAACAGGGCTTATTATATGAGTTTACTTTTGTGCCAAAATCCCCTGTTGTTATAAAGCTAATAGGGTCACTGGCTGTGTGAAAAACAGACTAACAGGACTTTGCAACCATTGCTCCATATTATGTATTATATATATACTTATACTCCTATTCATCTTTAACTCTATAATCCCTGTACTGGATGAAACTTTTGTCCTTTCAACACCCACATATACACTGCATGTTGCGAATAGTAACAGCTCCCTGCTCCCATAGGTCTCTATACAGCACTATATCTAATGTTCGTCTGTTTTAAACATAGATTGGTGTCAGTGAAATTAGATGTGGTAAAAAAATAATAACCATGCCACATGTCAGTATGTGGATGATGACATTTCCACAACTGAGCAATAAAGTTAATATAATAATGAATAAAAGCTCCTATTTATATATATTTTCATATATTATACTATAGAAAGACCCACAAGTATATTATAAGGCATGACGAATTGTAGTTTAAAAATCCATCTTGCTTCTTTCTTTAAAAGTACTTGTTCTGTATCACCCCTTCTGATACCTATTTTATATGATTCTAAGCCCCAACATTTGAAAGAACTAGTGTTTCCATTATGGTGTTGCAAAAAATGTCTAGCCACACTAGTTATCTTTTTCTTATTTTCCACATCTTTATGTGCAGTTCTGATATTGCTTAAATGTTCTGTCATTCTGGTGCCCACACATCTAGTGGTCATTTATACATATAACAGATTACAACTGCATGATAAGCAGTATATCCCATTATGGTTATGGGTTTACATGTAATGTGACTGTTAATGGTCCATTTGTTTTTGAATCTGTCAATGATTGTCTTTTTCTTAACCATATACTGACATACCTTGCAATTGCCGCACGCTATAGACCCTTATACAAAGGTGGTTTGTTAGCATTTCTATCAAAGTTGCTAGTAGTTAGACAATCATTAAGATTGCTGGCTCGTCTGTAGGTAAAAAGAGGTTTCATGGGGATCACGAACTACAATTGTTCATCGGTTTGTAAAACATGCCAATGTTTACGTAATATGTTACAGATTTGTTCACTCTGGCTTGAGAATGTAGATATAAACCTGAGGGGGTTGGTGTTGTTTCCTCATTTGGGAGTTAAAAGTTCAGCTCTATTTTTATTAAGAGCTTTATGATATGCTCTAGCAAGTGCTTTCTTAGAATATCCTTTCTGAAGAAGCCTGTTTCCAAGTTTAAGTGCTGCTGCATTGAATGATTCCAAAGTGGTGCAATTTCTACGTTATCTAAGATATTTACCTACTATTAAACTCTTGATAGTGTTTGGATGATGAAAATTACTGGCACATAGAATGTTATTTGTGGCCGTGGGTTGTCTATATATATCAGTTACTAGGTCATTGACTTTTTCTGAATATGAATTGTAATCTGTTATACATAGGAATGACCACTAGATGTGTGGGCACCAGAATGACAGAACATTTAAGCAATATCAGAACTGCACATAAAGATGTAGAAAATAAGAAAAAGATAACTTGTGTGGCTACACATTTTTTGCAACACCATAATGGCAACACTAGTTCTTTCAAATGTTGGGGCAAGTACTTTTAAAGAAAGAAGCAAGATGGATTTTTAAACTACAATCCGTCATGCCTTATGACATGAATGAAAAAAAATAACTTTTGGGTCTCTCTATAGTATAATATATGAAACAGGAGCTTTTATTCAATATTATATTAACTTTATTGTCCAGTTGTGGAAATTTCATCATCCACATACAAACATCTGGCATGGTTATCATTTTTTACCACATCTAATTTCACTGACACCAATCTATCGGCTAGATTTAGAGTTCTGCGGCCAAAGGGGTGCATTAGCTATGCGTGCTTTTTTCCCCCCCGCACTTTTTAAACAACGCTGGTATTTAGAGTTCACAGAAGGGCTGCGTTAGGCTCCAAAAAGGGAGCGTATAGCATAATGTACCGCCACTGCAACTCTAGGAAACAATGGGGCAGTTTGAGCTGAAAAAAACCCTAACACCTGCAAAAAAGCAGCGTTCAGCTCCTAACGCAGCCCCATTGTTTCCTATGGGGAAACAGTTTCTAAGTCTGCACCTAACACCCTAACATGTACCCCGAGTCTAAACACCCCTTACCTTACACTTATTAACTCCTAATCTGCCACCCCCGCTATCGCTGACCCCTGCATATATTTTTTAACACCTAATCTGCCGCTCCGTACACCGCCGCAAACTACGTTATCCCTATATACCCCTAATCTGCTGCCCCTAAAACCGCCGACCCCTATATTATATTTATTAACCCCTAATCTGCCCCCCCCAACGTCGCCGCTACCTACCTACAATTATTAACCCCTAATCTGCCGACCGGACCTCACCGCTACTATAATAAATGTATTAACCCCTAATCCGCCTCACTCCCGCCTCAAAAACCCTATAATAAATAGTATTAACCCCTAATCTGCCCTCCCTAACATCGCCGACACCTAACTTCAAGTATTAACCCCTAATCTGCCGACCGGACCTCGCCGCTACTCTAATAACTGTATTAACCCCTAAAGCTAAGTCTAACCCTAACACTAACACCCCCCTAAGTTAAATATAATTTTATTCTAACGAAATAAATTAAATCTTATTAAATAAATTATTCCTATTTAAAGCTAAATACTTACCTGTACAATAAACCCTAATATAGCTACAATAATAATATATATTATTGCTAATAATTATATTGTAGCTATTTTAGGATTAATATTTATTTTACAGGCAATTTTGTATTTATTTTAACCAGGTACAATAGCTATTAAATAGTTAAGAACTAATTAATAGCTACCTAGTTAAAATAAATAAAAAATTACCTGTAAAATAAATCCTAACCTAAGTTACAATTAAACCTAACACTACACTTAATAAATTAATTATCTAAACGATCTAAAATTATCTACAATTAAATACAAATAAATACAATAACTAAAGTTCAAAAATAAAAAAAGAACTAAGTTACAAAAAATAAAAAAATAATTTACAAACATTATAAAAATATTACAACAGTTTTAAGCTAATTACACCTACTCTAAGCCCCCTAATAAAATAAAAAAGCCCCTCAAAATAAAAAAATGCCCTACCCTATTCTAAAATAAAAATTGAAAAGCTCTTTTACCTTACCAGCCCTTAAAAGGGCCTTTTGCGGGGCATGCCCCAAAGAATTCTGCTCTTTTGCCTGTAAAAAAAAACATACAATACCCCCCCAACATTACAACCCACCAGCCACATACCACTAATCTAACCCAAACCCCCCCTTAAATAAACCTAACACTAAGCCCCTGAAGATCTTCCTACCTTATCTTCACCACGCCGGGTATCACCGATCCGTCCAGAAGAGGCTCCGAAGTCTTCATCCTATCCGTGCGATGTCTTCATCCAAGCGGGGGCTGAAGAGGTCCATCATCCGGCTGAAGTCTTCATCCAAGCGGGGGCTGAAGAGGTCCATCATCCGACTGAAGTCTTCTATTGTGGCATCTTCAATCTTCTTTCTTCCGGCTCCATCTTCATCCCGCCGACGCGGAACATCCTTCTTCACCGACGAATGAAGGTTCCTTTAAGGGACATCATCCAAGATGGCATCCCTCGAATTCCGATTGGCTGATAGGATTCTAGCGGTGAGGTCCGGTCGGCAGATTAGGGGTTAATAATTGTAGGTAGGTAGCGGCAACGTTGGGGGGGCAGATTAGGGGTTAATAAATATTATGTAGGGGTTGGCGGTGTTAGGGGAAGCAGATTAGGGGTACATAGGGATAATGTAAGTTGCGGCGGTGTGTGGTCGGCAGATTAGGGGTTAAAAAAATTTAATAGAGTGGCGGCGATGTGGGGGGGGCCTCAGTTTAGGGGTACATAGGTAGTTTATGGGTGTTAGTGTACTTTAGAGTACAGTAGTTAAGAGCTTTATGAACCGGCGTTAGCCCAGAAAGCTCTTAACTACTGACTTTTTTCCTGCGGCTGGAGTTTTGTCGTTAGATTTCTAACGCTCACTTCAGCCACGACTCTAAATACCGGAGTTAGAAAAATCCCATTGAAAAGATAGGATACGCAATTTACGTAAGGGGATCTGCGGTATGGAAAAGTTGCGGCTGAAAAGTGAGCGTTAGACCCTTTTTTGAGTGACTCCAAATACCGGAGTTAGCCTAAAACCAGCGTTAGGGGCCTCTAACGCTGGTTTTCACGGCTACCGCCAAACTCCAAATCTAGGCCTTATTTTCCCTAAGTGTTTTGTGTTAGGAGTAATGTGATTTTTCTCTCTTTTGCTTTTTTTTTTTGCTACATAGTTTTTTGTTTTGTGCATTTTCTTAAAAACCATGTGGGATCATTTCCTTGTCCATTGTGATTGTTTTTTTTTGCATTGTCTTTAGTTAGAAAAGTTTTTGTTATGGTAGCTTTAATTTAGGGGTTAGGTAATTGTCACATATTTTATTTTAGTTTAGAGTGTTCTGTGTTTAGTTATGGATAGCAGTAGTGATAGCCTTAGAGGAAGGGGTGGAGAGAAGGGTGGGGGGGAGAGAAGGGTTGAGGGAGCGACAGTGACTGTTTTAGTGAAAGAGATATTAGTGGGGGTCTGTTAGTGTTAAGTTGTAGTAGTTAGGGGGAGAGGAACAGGGAGGGCTAGAGTAAGGGATAATGGTGGATTTACACTACCTAGTTCGGTATGACCACAGGGTAGGGAGGAGAAGGTAAGGGTTCCCTACCCTAGGATCGGTAGATCTACAGTAGGGACAGAGGGAGGGAGGTCTAGGCCTGGTTCTGTAGAGGGTGGGGAGAAGATAGGAGGATTCAGGCCATAGGTAGAGATCAGGGAGAGAGAGCTGGTCCCTCATCATAGGTTGGAGGGCCCTAGTCTGATGGGCGTCCTTAGAGGTCCAGGATAGGGGAGGGGCATTATAGTGAAGCCAGGAAATTGGCACTAATAGAGACCTATCAGCAGAGAGACCCACAGTTGGACGGGTGTGATTTGCCCAGTAACATCAGAAGTAGGTGGGAGAAAAAACAGAGAGGCAAGGAAAAGAGCTTCCAATTGGGAACAGACTATGGCCAGCATTAAGAACTGGTGCAGACACTATCGGCAGGTGGTGAAAGAAAAGCTGAGAATGGAGGAAGAGTAAACCCGGAGGTCCACACATTGTCTATAGTGGTTGGGAGGAGCTGCTGAGGGGTAGAATGGCTGCAGCTGAAGGTCCCAGGAGGAGGAGAAATAGCTGCTGCATCTTCTGAATGGCAGTCGTGTAAAAAGTATAAAAGTATATATCAGTATAAAATGTCTTTAGTATTGTAAAAATTATGATCTAGCTTTAAATGGATTTTGAATTAAAAAAAATATATATATGGACACACTAAAAAGAGCATGTAATTAAGGATTTAAGTTAAAAAGATGATTTTTCGTGATTTATTTAGAGAATATTACTTTTTTTATATTTATTTATTTATATTTTGAATGTTGAATTTAAAAAAAAAAAAAATTGTCACTCATTCACAAAGTATATATCTGGTTCATTAAATAAATCTATGCCAACACACAGCTAATATGTAATGTATTTTATATATGCAAGTACGGTAAACTATATCTAAAATCCTTGAGCAAATCATGGATTGTGACTTTAATTGCTCAAAAACAACTTTTCTTTCATGTAATTAGCAAGAGTCCATGAGCTAGTGACGTATGGGATATACATTCCTACCAGGAGGGGCAAAGTTTCCCAAACCTTAAAATGCCTATAAATACACCCCTCACCACACCCACAATTCAGTTTTACAAACTTTGCCTCCGATGGAGGTGGTGAAGTAAGTTTGTGCTAGATTCTACGTTGATATGCGCTCCGCAGCAAGTTGGAGCCCGGTTTTCCTCTCAGCGTGCAGTGAATGTCAGAGGGATGTGAGGAGAGTATTGCCTATTTGAATGCAGTGATCTCCTTCTACGGGGTCTATTTCATAGGTTCTCTGTTATCGGTCGTAGAGATTCATCTCTTACCTCCCTTTTCAGATCAACGATATACTCTTATATATATACCATTACCTCTGCTGATTCTCGTTTCAGTACTGGTTTGGCTTTCTACAAACATGTAGATGAGTGTCCTGGGGTAAGTAAATCTTATTTTCTGTGACACTCTAAGCTATGGTTGGGCACTTTGTTTATAAAGTTCTAAATATATGTATTCAAACATTTATTTGCCTTGACTCAGAATGTTCAACTTTCCTTATTTTTCAGACAGTCAGTTTCATATTTGGGATAATGCATTTGAATGAATCATTTTTTCTTACCTTCAAAAATTTGACTCTTTTTTTCCTGTGGGCTGTTAGGCTCGCGGGGGCTGAAAATGCTTCATTTTATTGCGTCATTCTTGGCGCTGACTTTTTTGGCGCAAAAATTATTTTCCGTTTCCGGCGTCATACGTGTCGCCGGAAGTTGCGTCATTTTTTGACGTTATTTTGCGCCAAAAATGTCGGCGTTCCGGATGTGGCGTCATTTTTGGCGCCAAAAGCATTTAGGCGCCAAATAATGTGGGCGTCTTATTTGGCGCTAAAAAATAAGGGCGTCGCTTTTGTCTCCACATTATTTAAGTCTTATTTTTTCATTGCTTCTGGTTGCTAGAAGCTTATTCACTGGCATTTTTTCCCATTCCTGAAACTGTCATTTAAGGAATTTGATCAATTTTGCTTTATATGTTGTTTTTTCTCTTACATATTGCAAGATGTCTCACGTTGCATCTGAGTCAGAAGATACTACAGGAAAATCGCTGTCTAGTGCTGGAGCTACCAAGCTAAGTGTATCTGCTATAATTTTTGGTATCTGTTTCTCCAGCTGTTGTTTGTATTGCATGTCATGACAAACTTATTAATGCAGATAAAATTTCCTTTAGTACTGTTACATTACCTGTTGCTGTTCCGTCAACATCTAATTTTCAGAGTGTTCCTGATAAACATAAGAGATTTTATTTTTTAAATCCATTAAGAAGGCTATGTCTGTTATTTCTCCTTCTAGTTTACATAAAAGTCTTTTAAAACTTCTCTTTTTTCAGATGAATTTTTAAATGAACATCATCATTCTGATACTGATAATGGTTCTTCTGGTTCAGAGGTTTCTGTCTCAGAGGTTGATGCTGATAAATCTTTGTATTTGTTCAAGATGGAATTTATTCGTTCTTTATTTAAATAAGTATTAATTGCATTAGAAATAGAGGATTCTGGTCCTCTTGATACTAAATCTAAACGTTTAAATAAGGTTTTTAAATCTCCTATAGTTATTCCAGAAGTGTTTAATCTCCCTGATGCTATTTCTGAAGTAATTTCCAGGGAATGGAATAATTTGGGTAATTCTTTTACTCCTTCTAAACGTTTAAGCAATTATATCCTGTGCCATCTGACAGATTAGAGTTTTTTTGGGACAAAATCCCTAAGGTTATGGGGCTGTCTCTACTCCTGCTAAATGTGCTACTATTCCTACGGTAGATAGTAATTCATTTTAAGGATCCTTTAGATAGGAAAATTGAATCCTTTCTAAGAAAAGCTTACTTATGTTCAGGTAATCTTCTTAGACCTGCTATATTTTTAGCGGATGTTGCTGCAGCTTCAACTTTTTGGTTAGAAGCTTTAGCGCAACAAGTAACAGATCATAATTTTATAGCATTATTATTATTCTATAACATGCTAATAATTTTATTGGTGATACCATCTTTTGATATCATTAGAGTTGATGTCAGGTATATGTCTCTAGCTATTTTAGCTAGAAAAGCTTTATGGATTAAACTTGGAATGCTGTTATGTCTTCTAAGTCAACTTTACTTTCCTTTTCTTTCCAGGGTAATAAATTATTATTTCAACTGTTTCTGGAAGGAAGGGAACTTTTTTACCAAAGGATAAAAAATCTAAGGTAAATTTAGGTCTAATAATCATTTTTTCGTTCCTTTCCTCACAATAAGGAACAAAAGCCTGATCCTTCATCCTCAGGAGCGGTATCAGTTTGGAAACTATTTCCAGTTTGGAATATATCCAAGCCTTATAGAAAACCTATAGCCAGCTCCTAAGTACCCATGAAGGTGCGGACCTTATTCCAGCTCAGCTGGTATGGGGCAGATTACGTTTTCTTCAAAGAAATTTTGATCAATTCCGTTCTCAATTTCTGGTTTTAGAACATTGTTTCAGAAAGGTACAGCATTGGCTTCAGTTAAGGCCTCCTGCTAAGAGATTTTTTCTTTCCCGTGTCCCAGTTAACACAGCAAAGGCTCAGCATTTCTGAAATGTGTTTCAGATCTAGAGTTGGCTGGAGTAATTATGCCAGTTCCAGTTCTGGAACAGGGGCTGGGGTTTTATTTTATCTCTTCATTGTACCAAAGAAGGTCAATTCCTTCAGACCAGTTCCGGATCTATCAATATTGAATCGTTATGTAAGGATTCCAACATTCAGTTTCTGTAGGACTGTCCTGCCTTTTGTTTAGCAAGGGCATTATATGTCTACAATAGATTTACAGGATGTGTATCTGCATATTCCGATTCATCCAGATCACTTTTAGTGTCTGAGATTCTCTTTTTAAGGCAAGCATTACCAGTTTTGTGGCTCTAGCCTCAGTTCCAAGAATTTTTTTCAAAGGTTTTCGGTGCCCTTCTTTCTGTAATCAGAGAACAGGGTTTTGGTATTTCCTTATTGGACGATATCTGGGTACTTGCTCAGTCTTCTCATTTTCGAAGAATCTCATACGAATCGACTTGTGTTGTTTCTTCAAGTTCATGGTTGGAGGATCAATTTACTAATCAGTTCATTGATTCCTCAGACAAGGGTAACCTTTTTAGGTTTCTAGAATAGATTCAGTGTCTATGACTCTGTCCTTGTCAGACAAGAGAAGTTTAACATTGATTTCAGCTTGTCAAAACCTTCAGTCACAATCATTCCCTTTGGTAGCCTTATGCATGGAAATTTTAGGTCTTAGGACTGCCGCATCAGATGCGATCTCCTTTGCTCGTTTTCACATGCGACCTCTTCAGCTCTGTATGCTGAACCAATGGTGCAGGGATTACTCAAAGATATCTCACTTAATATCTTTAAACCGATTATACGACACTCTCTGACATGGTGGACAGATCACCATCGTTTAGTTCAGGGGGCTTCTTTGTTCCTCCGACCTGCACTATAATCTCAACAGATGCAAGTCTTACAGGTTGGGGAGCTGTGTGGGGGTATCTGACGGCACAAGGGGTTTGGGAATCTCAGGAGGTGAGATTTCCGATCAATATTTTGGAACTCCGTGCAATTTCAGAGCTCTTCAGTCTTGGCCTCTTCTGAAGAGAGAGTTGTTCATTTGTTTTCAGATAGACAATGTCTCAACTGTGGCATACATCAATCATCAAGGAGGGACTCACAGTCCTCTGGCTATGAAAGAAGTATCTTGAATTTTGGTTTGGGCGGAATCCAGCTCCTGTCTAATCTCTGCGGTTCATATCCCAGGTATGGACAATTGGAAAGCGGATTATCTCAGTCGCCAAACGTTGCACCTGGGCGAATGGTCTTCACCCAGAGGTATTTCCTCAGATTGTTCAAATGTGGGAACTCCCAGAAATAGATCTGATGGCTTCTCATCTAAACAAGAAACTTCCCTGGTATCTGTCCGGATCCAGGGATCCTCGGGCGGAGGCAGTGGATGCATTATCTCTTCCTTACAAGTATCATCCTGCCTATATCTTTCCGCCTCTAGTTCTTCTTCCAAGGGTATTCTCCAATATTCTAAGGAATGCTCGTTTGTCCTGCTGGTAGCTCCAGCATGGCCTCACAGGTTTTGGTATGCGGATCTTGTCCGGATGGCCTCTTGCCAGCTGTGGACTCTTCCGTTAAGACCAGTCTTTCTGTCTCAAGGTTCTTTTTTCCATCAGGATCTCAAAACCTTAATTTTAAGGTGTGGAGTTTGAACGCTTGATTCTTGGTCAAAGAGGTTTCTCTGACTCTGTGATTGATACTATGTGACAGGCTCGTAAATCTGTATCTAGAGAGATATATTATAGAGTCTGGAAGACTTATATTTCTTCAGGATGGTTTAGATAAAGGTTTGTCCGCAAGTTTCTTGAAAGACAAATCTCTGCTCTTTCTGTTCTTTTTTACAGAAGGATTGCTAATCTTCCTGATATTCAATGTTTTGTACAAGCTTTGGTTCGTATAAAACCTGTCATTCAGTCAATTTCTCCTCCTTGGAGTTTGAATTTGGTTCTGGGGGCTCTTCAAGCTCCTCCTTTTGAACCCATGCATTCTTTGGTCATTATATTACTTTCTTGGAAAGTTTTGTTTCTTTTGGCCATCTCTTCTGCCAGAAGAGTCTCTGAATTATCTACTCTTTTTTGTGAGTCTCCTTTTCTGATTTTGCATCAGGATAAGTCGGTGCTGCGAACTTCTTTTGAATTTTTTACCTAAGGTTGTGAATTCTAACAACATTAGTAGAGAAATTGTGGTTCCTTCATTATGTCCTAATCCTATGAATTCTAAGGAGAAATCATTGCATTCTTTGAATGCTGTTAGAGCTTTGTAATATTATGTTGAAGCTATTAAGTCTTTCCGAAAGACTTCTAGTCTATTTGTCATCTTTTCCGGTTCTAGAAAAGACCAGAAAGCTTCTGCCATTTCTTTGGCATCTTGGTTGAAATCTTTATTTCATCATGCCTATGTTGAGTCGGGTAACACTCCGCCTCAAAGGATTACAGCTCATTCTACTAGGTTAGTTTCTACTTCCTGGGCGTTTAAGAATGAAGCTTCGGTTGATCAGATTTGCAAAACAGCAACTTGGTTCTCTTTGCATACTTTTACTAAATTCTACCATTTTTATGTGTTTTCTTCTTCTGAAGCAGTTTTTGGTAGAAACATACTTCAGGCAGTGGTTTCAGTTTTAATCTTCTGCTTATGTTTTTTCATTAAAAATTTTATTCTGGGTGTGGATTATTTTCAGCAGGAATTGGCTGTCTTTATTTTATCCCTCCCTCTCTAGTGACTCTTGTGTGGAAAGATCCACATCTTGGGTAATCATTATCCCATACGTCACTAGCTCATGGACTCTTGCTAATTACATCAAAGAAAACATAATTTATGTAAGAACTTACCTGATAAATTCATTTCTTTCATATTAGCAAGAGTCCATGAGGCCCGCCCTTTTTTGTGGTGGTTTTGATTTTTTTGTATAAAGCACAATTATTCCAATTCCTTATTTTATATGCTTTCGCACTTTTTTCTTATCACCCCACTTCTTGGCTATTCGTTAAACTGAATTGTGGGTGTGGTGAGGGGTGTATTTATAGGCATTTTAAGGTTTGGGAAACTTTGCCCCTCCTGGTAGGAATGTATATCCCATACGTCACTAGCTCATGGACTCTTGCTAATATGAAAGAAATGAATTTATCAGGTAAGTTCTTACATAAATTATGTTACTTGTATGGTCTGTAGACTGTGTTTAATGCCATACATGTGCTTCAGTCATGGACTGCATCTTTAATTGCTCAAAAACTACCTTCTTATATGGCCTGTGGACTGTGTTTAATGCCATATGTGTTTGCGCACTCCATTAAAGCCTATGGGAGAATATATTAACGCGGTCGGGATATTTGAAGTTCTACTTTTTGTGTGCGTCGGGTTCTACTCACATGCTAACTTTTTACTTTCAATTTGTAATACGAGTGCAACCCAACGGCACAAAAAGTGTCTAGCAGAGTTAACGCGCAAGCTGGAGTGCAAAATAACACTCCACTTGTAATCTAACCCTAAATGGGGTTCTGTATGTAAACAAGTATGTAAACAAGAAACACATGTATTATTATTTATTGCTTAAAAAACATGTTGCATCTGAGTCAGAAGATACTACAGGAAAATCGCTGTCTAGTGCTGGAGCTACCAAGCTAAGTGTATCTGCTATAATTTTTGGTATCTGTTTCTCCAGCTGTTGTTTGTATTGCATGTCATGACAAACTTATTAATGCAGATAAAATTTCCTTTAGTACTGTTACATTACCTGTTGCTGTTCCGTCAACATCTAATTTTCAGAGTGTTCCTGATAAACATAAGAGATTTTATTTTTTAAATCCATTAAGAAGGCTATGTCTGTTATTTCTCCTTCTAGTTTACATAAAAGTCTTTTAAAACTTCTCTTTTTTCAGATGAATTTTTAAATGAACATCATCATTCTGATACTGATAATGGTTCTTCTGGTTCAGAGGTTTCTGTCTCAGAGGTTGATGCTGATAAATCTTTGTATTTGTTCAAGATGGAATTTATTCGTTCTTTATTTAAAGAAGTATTAATTGCATTAGAAATAGAGGATTCTGGTCCTCTTGATACTAAATCTAAACGTTTAAATAAGGTTTTTAAATCTCCTATAGTTATTCCAGAAGTGTTTAATCTCCCTGATGCTATTTCTGAAGTAATTTCCAGGGAATGGAATAATTTGGGTAATTCTTTTACTCCTTCTAAACGTTTAAGCAATTATATCCTGTGCCATCTGACAGATTAGAGTTTTTTTGGGACAAAATCCCTAAGGTTATGGGGCTGTCTCTACTCCTGCTAAATGTGCTACTATTCCTACGGTAGATAGTAATTCATTTTAAGGATCCTTTAGATAGGAAAATTGAATCCTTTCTAAGAAAAGCTTACTTATGTTCAGGTAATCTTCTTAGACCTGCTATATTTTTAGCGGATGTTGCTGCAGCTTCAACTTTTTGGTTAGAAGCTTTAGCGCAACAAGTAACAGATCATAATTTTATAGCATTATTATTATTCTATAACATGCTAATAATTTTATTGGTGATACCATCTTTTGATATCATTAGAGTTGATGTCAGGTATATGTCTCTAGCTATTTTAGCTAGAAAAGCTTTATGGATTAAACTTGGAATGCTGTTATGTCTTCTAAGTCAACTTTACTTTCCTTTTCTTTCCAGGGTAATAAATTATTATTTCAACTGTTTCTGGAAGGAAGGGAACTTTTTTACCAAAGGATAAAAAATCTAAGGTAAATTTAGGTCTAATAATCATTTTTTCGTTCCTTTCCTCACAATAAGGAACAAAAGCCTGATCCTTCATCCTCAGGAGCGGTATCAGTTTGGAAACTATTTCCAGTTTGGAATATATCCAAGCCTTATAGAAAACCTATAGCCAGCTCCTAAGTACCCATGAAGGTGCGGACCTTATTCCAGCTCAGCTGGTATGGGGCAGATTACGTTTTCTTCAAAGAAATTTTGATCAATTCCGTTCTCAATTTCTGGTTTTAGAACATTGTTTCAGAAAGGTACAGCATTGGCTTCAGTTAAGGCCTCCTGCTAAGAGATTTTTTCTTTCCCGTGTCCCAGTTAACACAGCAAAGGCTCAGCATTTCTGAAATGTGTTTCAGATCTAGAGTTGGCTGGAGTAATTATGCCAGTTCCAGTTCTGGAACAGGGGCTGGGGTTTTATTTTATCTCTTCATTGTACCAAAGAAGGTCAATTCCTTCAGACCAGTTCCGGATCTATCAATATTGAATCGTTATGTAAGGATTCCAACATTCAGTTTCTGTAGGACTGTCCTGCCTTTTGTTTAGCAAGGGCATTATATGTCTACAATAGATTTACAGGATGTGTATCTGCATATTCCGATTCATCCAGATCACTTTTAGTGTCTGAGATTCTCTTTTTAAGGCAAGCATTACCAGTTTTGTGGCTCTAGCCTCAGTTCCAAGAATTTTTTTCAAAGGTTCTCGGTGCCCTTCTTTCTGTAATCAGAGAACAGGGTTTTGGTATTTCCTTATTGGACGATATCTGGGTACTTGCTCAGTCTTCTCATTTTCGAAGAATCTCATACGAATCGACTTGTGTTGTTTCTTCAAGTTCATGGTTGGAGGATCAATTTACTAATCAGTTCATTGATTCCTCAGACAAGGGTAACCTTTTTAGGTTTCTAGAATAGATTCAGTGTCTATGACTCTGTCCTTGTCAGACAAGAGAAGTTTAACATTGATTTCAGCTTGTCAAAACCTTCAGTCACAATCATTCCCTTTGGTAGCCTTATGCATGGAAATTTTAGGTCTTAGGACTGCCGCATCAGATGCGATCTCCTTTGCTCGTTTTCACATGCGACCTCTTCAGCTCTGTATGCTGAACCAATGGTGCAGGGATTACTCAAAGATATCTCACTTAATATCTTTAAACCGATTATACGACACTCTCTGACATGGTGGACAGATCACCATCGTTTAGTTCAGGGGGCTTCTTTGTTCCTCCGACCTGCACTATAATCTCAACAGATGCAAGTCTTACAGGTTGGGGAGCTGTGTGGGGGTATCTGACGGCACAAGGGGTTTGGGAATCTCAGGAGGTGAGATTTCCGATCAATATTTTGGAACTCCGTGCAATTTCAGAGCTCTTCAGTCTTGGCCTCTTCTGAAGAGAGAGTTGTTCATTTGTTTTCAGATAGACAATGTCTCAACTGTGGCATACATCAATCATCAAGGAGGGACTCACAGTCCTCTGGCTATGAAAGAAGTATCTTGAATGTTGGTTTGGGCGGAATCCAGCTCCTGTCTAATCTCTGCGGTTCATATCCCAGGTATGGACAATTGGAAAGCGGATTATCTCAGTCGCCAAACGTTGCACCTGGGCGAATGGTCTTCACCCAGAGGTATTTCCTCAGATTGTTCAAATGTGGGAACTCCCAGAAATAGATCTGATGGCTTCTCATCTAAACAAGAAACTTCCCTGGTATCTGTCCGGATCCAGGGATCCTCGGGCGGAGGCAGTGGATGCATTATCTCTTCCTTACAAGTATCATCCTGCCTATATCTTTCCGCCTCTAGTTCTTCTTCCAAGGGTATTCTCCAATATTCTAAGGAATGCTCGTTTGTCCTGCTGGTAGCTCCAGCATGGCCTCACAGGTTTTGGTATGCGGATCTTGTCCGGATGGCCTCTTGCCAGCTGTGGACTCTTCCGTTAAGACCAGTCTTTCTGTCTCAAGGTTCTTTTTTCCATCAGGATCTCAAAACCTTAATTTTAAGGTGTGGAGTTTGAACGCTTGATTCTTGGTCAAAGAGGTTTCTCTGACTCTGTGATTGATACTATGTGACAGGCTCGTAAATCTGTATCTAGAGAGATATATTATAGAGTCTGGAAGACTTATATTTCTTCAGGATGGTTTAGATAAAGGTTTGTCCGCAAGTTTCTTGAAAGACAAATCTCTGCTCTTTCTGTTCTTTTTTACAGAAGGATTGCTAATCTTCCTGATATTCAATGTTTTGTACAAGCTTTGTTCGTATAAAACCTGTCATTCAGTCAATTTCTCCTCCTTGGAGTTTGAATTTGGTTCTGGGGGCTCTTCAAGCTCCTCCTTTTGAACCCATGCATTCTTTGGTCATTATATTACTTTCTTGGAAAGTTTTGTTTCTTTTGGCCATCTCTTCTGCCAGAAGAGTCTCTGAATTATCTACTCTTTTTTGTGAGTCTCCTTTTCTGATTTTGCATCAGGATAAGTCGGTGCTGCGAACTTCTTTTGAATTTTTTACCTAAGGTTGTGAATTCTAACAACATTAGTAGAGAAATTGTGGTTCCTTCATTATGTCCTAATCCTATGAATTCTAAGGAGAAATCATTGCATCTTTGAATGCTGTTAGAGCTTTGTAATATTATGTTGAAGCTATTAAGTCTTTCCGAAAGACTTCTAGTCTATTTGTCATCTTTTCCGGTTCTAGAAAAGACCAGAAAGCTTCTGCCATTTCTTTGGCATCTTGGTTGAAATCTTTATTTCATCATGCCTATGTTGAGTCGGGTAACACTCCGCCTCAAAGGATTACAGCTCATTCTACTAGGTTAGTTTCTACTTCCTGGGCGTTTAAGAATGAAGCTTCGGTTGATCAGATTTGCAAAACAGCAACTTGGTTCTCTTTGCATACTTTTACTAAATTCTACCATTTTTATGTGTTTTCTTCTTCTGAAGCAGTTTTTGGTAGAAACATACTTCAGGCAGTGGTTTCAGTTTTAATCTTCTGCTTATGTTTTTTCATTAAAAATTTTATTCTGGGTGTGGATTATTTTCAGCAGGAATTGGCTGTCTTTATTTTATCCCTCCCTCTCTAGTGACTCTTGTGTGGAAAGATCCACATCTTGGGTAATCATTATCCCATACGTCACTAGCTCATGGACTCTTGCTAATTACATCAAAGAAAACATAATTTATGTAAGAACTTACCTGATAAATTCATTTCTTTCATATTAGCAAGAGTCCATGAGGCCCGCCCTTTTTTGTGGTGGTTTTGATTTTTTTGTATAAAGCACAATTATTCCAATTCCTTATTTTATATGCTTTCGCACTTTTTTCTTATCACCCCACTTCTTGGCTATTCGTTAAACTGAATTGTGGGTGTGGTGAGGGGTGTATTTATAGGCATTTTAAGGTTTGGGAAACTTTGCCCCTCCTGGTAGGAATGTATATCCCATACGTCACTAGCTCATGGACTCTTGCTAATATGAAAGAAATGAATTTATCAGGTAAGTTCTTACATAAATTATGTTACTTGTATGGTCTGTAGACTGTGTTTAATGCCATACATGTGCTTCAGTCATGGACTGCATCTTTAATTGCTCAAAAACTACCTTCTTATATGGCCTGTGGACTGTGTTTAATGCCATATGTGTTTGCGCACTCCATTAAAGCCTATGGGAGAATATATTAACGCGGTCGGGATATTTGAAGTTCTACTTTTTGTGTGCGTCGGGTTCTACTCACATGCTAACTTTTTACTTTCAATTTGTAATACGAGTGCAACCCAACGGCACAAAAAGTGTCTAGCAGAGTTAACGCGCAAGCTGGAGTGCAAAATAACACTCCACTTGTAATCTAACCCTAAATGGGGTTCTGTATGTAAACAAGTATGTAAACAAGAAACACATGTATTATTATTTATTGCTTAAAAAACATGTTGCATCTGAGTCAGAAGATACTACAGGAAAATCGCTGTCTAGTGCTGGAGCTACCAAGCTAAGTGTATCTGCTATAATTTTTGGTATCTGTTTCTCCAGCTGTTGTTTGTATTGCATGTCATGACAAACTTATTAATGCAGATAAAATTTCCTTTAGTACTGTTACATTACCTGTTGCTGTTCCGTCAACATCTAATTTTCAGAGTGTTCCTGATAAACATAAGAGATTTTATTTTTTAAATCCATTAAGAAGGCTATGTCTGTTATTTCTCCTTCTAGTTTACATAAAAGTCTTTTAAAACTTCTCTTTTTTCAGATGAATTTTTAAATGAACATCATCATTCTGATACTGATAATGGTTCTTCTGGTTCAGAGGTTTCTGTCTCAGAGGTTGATGCTGATAAATCTTTGTATTTGTTCAAGATGGAATTTATTCGTTCTTTATTTAAAGAAGTATTAATTGCATTAGAAATAGAGGATTCTGGTCCTCTTGATACTAAATCTAAACGTTTAAATAAGGTTTTTAAATCTCCAATAGTTATTCCAGAAGTGTTTAATCTCCCTGATGCTATTTCTGAAGTAATTTCCAGGGAATGGAATAATTTGGGTAATTCTTTTACTCCTTCTAAACGTTTAAGCAATTATATCCTGTGCCATCTGACAGATTAGAGTTTTTTTGGGACAAAATCCCTAAGGTTATGGGGCTGTCTCTACTCCTGCTAAATGTGCTACTATTCCTACGGTAGATAGTAATTCATTTTAAGGATCCTTTAGATAGGAAAATTGAATCCTTTCTAAGAAAAGCTTACTTATGTTCAGGTAATCTTCTTAGACCTGCTATATTTTTAGCGGATGTTGCTGCAGCTTCAACTTTTTGGTTAGAAGCTTTAGCGCAACAAGTAACAGATCATAATTTTATAGCATTATTATTATTCTATAACATGCTAATAATTTTATTGGTGATACCATCTTTTGATATCATTAGAGTTGATGTCAGGTATATGTCTCTAGCTATTTTAGCTAGAAAAGCTTTATGGATTAAACTTGGAATGCTGTTATGTCTTCTAAGTCAACTTTACTTTCCTTTTCTTTCCAGGGTAATAAATTATTATTTCAACTGTTTCTGGAAGGAAGGGAACTTTTTTACCAAAGGATAAAAAATCTAAGGTAAATTTAGGTCTAATAATCATTTTTTCGTTCCTTTCCTCACAATAAGGAACAAAAGCCTGATCCTTCATCCTCAGGAGCGGTATCAGTTTGGAAACTATTTCCAGTTTGGAATATATCCAAGCCTTATAGAAAACCTATAGCCAGCTCCTAAGTACCCATGAAGGTGCGGACCTTATTCCAGCTCAGCTGGTATGGGGCAGATTACGTTTTCTTCAAAGAAATTTTGATCAATTCCGTTCTCAATTTCTGGTTTTAGAACATTGTTTCAGAAAGGTACAGCATTGGCTTCAGTTAAGGCCTCCTGCTAAGAGATTTTTTCTTTCCCGTGTCCCAGTTAACACAGCAAAGGCTCAGCATTTCTGAAATGTGTTTCAGATCTAGAGTTGGCTGGAGTAATTATGCCAGTTCCAGTTCTGGAACAGGGGCTGGGGTTTTATTTTATCTCTTCATTGTACCAAAGAAGGTCAATTCCTTCAGACCAGTTCCGGATCTATCAATATTGAATCGTTATGTAAGGATTCCAACATTCAGTTTCTGTAGGACTGTCCTGCCTTTTGTTTAGCAAGGGCATTATATGTCTACAATAGATTTACAGGATGTGTATCTGCATATTCCGATTCATCCAGATCACTTTTAGTGTCTGAGATTCTCTTTTTAAGGCAAGCATTACCAGTTTTGTGGCTCTAGCCTCAGTTCCAAGAATTTTTTTCAAAGGTTCTCGGTGCCCTTCTTTCTGTAATCAGAGAACAGGGTTTTGGTATTTCCTTATTGGACGATATCTGGGTACTTGCTCAGTCTTCTCATTTTCGAAGAATCTCATACGAATCGACTTGTGTTGTTTCTTCAAGTTCATGGTTGGAGGATCAATTTACTAATCAGTTCATTGATTCCTCAGACAAGGGTAACCTTTTTAGGTTTCTAGAATAGATTCAGTGTCTATGACTCTGTCCTTGTCAGACAAGAGAAGTTTAACATTGATTTCAGCTTGTCAAAACCTTCAGTCACAATCATTCCCTTTGGTAGCCTTATGCATGGAAATTTTAGGTCTTAGGACTGCCGCATCAGATGCGATCTCCTTTGCTCGTTTTCACATGCGACCTCTTCAGCTCTGTATGCTGAACCAATGGTGCAGGGATTACTCAAAGATATCTCACTTAATATCTTTAAACCGATTATACGACACTCTCTGACATGGTGGACAGATCACCATCGTTTAGTTCAGGGGGCTTCTTTGTTCCTCCGACCTGCACTATAATCTCAACAGATGCAAGTCTTACAGGTTGGGGAGCTGTGTGGGGGTATCTGACGGCACAAGGGGTTTGGGAATCTCAGGAGGTGAGATTTCCGATCAATATTTTGGAACTCCGTGCAATTTCAGAGCTCTTCAGTCTTGGCCTCTTCTGAAGAGAGAGTTGTTCATTTGTTTTCAGATAGACAATGTCTCAACTGTGGCATACATCAATCATCAAGGAGGGACTCACAGTCCTCTGGCTATGAAAGAAGTATCTTGAATTTTGGTTTGGGCGGAATCCAGCTCCTGTCTAATCTCTGCGGTTCATATCCCAGGTATGGACAATTGGAAAGCGGATTATCTCAGTCGCCAAACGTTGCACCTGGGCGAATGGTCTTCACCCAGAGGTATTTCCTCAGATTGTTCAAATGTGGGAACTCCCAGAAATAGATCTGATGGCTTCTCATCTAAACAAGAAACTTCCCTGGTATCTGTCCGGATCCAGGGATCCTCGGGCGGAGGCAGTGGATGCATTATCTCTTCCTTACAAGTATCATCCTGCCTATATCTTTCCGCCTCTAGTTCTTCTTCCAAGGGTATTCTCCAATATTCTAAGGAATGCTCGTTTGTCCTGCTGGTAGCTCCAGCATGGCCTCACAGGTTTTGGTATGCGGATCTTGTCCGGATGGCCTCTTGCCAGCTGTGGACTCTTCCGTTAAGACCAGTCTTTCTGTCTCAAGGTTCTTTTTTCCATCAGGATCTCAAAACCTTAATTTTAAGGTGTGGAGTTTGAACGCTTGATTCTTGGTCAAAGAGGTTTCTCTGACTCTGTGATTGATACTATGTGACAGGCTCGTAAATCTGTATCTAGAGAGATATATTATAGAGTCTGGAAGACATATTTCTTCAGGATGGTTTAGATAAAGGTTTGTCCGCAAGTTTCTTGAAAGACAAATCTCTGCTCTTTCTGTTCTTTTTTACAGAAGGATTGCTAATCTTCCTGATATTCAATGTTTTGTACAAGCTTTGGTTCGTATAAAACCTGTCATTCAGTCAATTTCTCCTCCTTGGAGTTTGAATTTGGTTCTGGGGGCTCTTCAAGCTCCTCCTTTTGAACCCATGCATTCTTTGGTCATTATATTACTTTCTTGGAAAGTTTTGTTTCTTTTGGCCATCTCTTCTGCCAGAAGAGTCTCTGAATTATCTACTCTTTTTTGTGAGTCTCCTTTTCTGATTTTGCATCAGGATAAGTCGGTGCTGCGAACTTCTTTTGAATTTTTTACCTAAGGTTGTGAATTCTAACAACATTAGTAGAGAAATTGTGGTTCCTTCATTATGTCCTAATCCTATGAATTCTAAGGAGAAATCATTGCATTCTTTGAATGCTGTTAGAGCTTTGTAATATTATGTTGAAGCTATTAAGTCTTTCCGAAAGACTTCTAGTCTATTTGTCATCTTTTCCGGTTCTAGAAAAGACCAGAAAGCTTCTGCCATTTCTTTGGCATCTTGGTTGAAATCTTTATTTCATCATGCCTATGTTGAGTCGGGTAACACTCCGCCTCAAAGGATTACAGCTCATTCTACTAGGTTAGTTTCTACTTCCTGGGCGTTTAAGAATGAAGCTTCGGTTGATCAGATTTGCAAAACAGCAACTTGGTTCTCTTTGCATACTTTTACTAAATTCTACCATTTTTATGTGTTTTCTTCTTCTGAAGCAGTTTTTGGTAGAAACATACTTCAGGCAGTGGTTTCAGTTTTAATCTTCTGCTTATGTTTTTTCATTAAAAATTTTATTCTGGGTGTGGATTATTTTCAGCAGGAATTGGCTGTCTTTATTTTATCCCTCCCTCTCTAGTGACTCTTGTGTGGAAAGATCCACATCTTGGGTAATCATTATCCCATACGTCACTAGCTCATGGACTCTTGCTAATTACATCAAAGAAAACATAATTTATGTAAGAACTTACCTGATAAATTCATTTCTTTCATATTAGCAAGAGTCCATGAGGCCCGCCCTTTTTTGTGGTGGTTTTGATTTTTTTGTATAAAGCACAATTATTCCAATTCCTTATTTTATATGCTTTCGCACTTTTTTCTTATCACCCCACTTCTTGGCTATTCGTTAAACTGAATTGTGGGTGTGGTGAGGGGTGTATTTATAGGCATTTTAAGGTTTGGGAAACTTTGCCCCTCCTGGTAGGAATGTATATCCCATACGTCACTAGCTCATGGACTCTTGCTAATATGAAAGAAATGAATTTATCAGGTAAGTTCTTACATAAATTATGTTACTTGTATGGTCTGTAGACTGTGTTTAATGCCATACATGTGCTTCAGTCATGGACTGCATCTTTAATTGCTCAAAAACTACCTTCTTATATGGCCTGTGGACTGTGTTTAATGCCATATGTGTTTGCGCACTCCATTAAAGCCTATGGGAGAATATATTAACGCGGTCGGGATATTTGAAGTTCTACTTTTTGTGTGCGTCGGGTTCTACTCACATGCTAACTTTTTACTTTCAATTTGTAATACGAGTGCAACCCAACGGCACAAAAAGTGTCTAGCAGAGTTAACGCGCAAGCTGCAGTGCAAAATAACACTCCACTTGTAATCTAACCCTAAATGGGGTTCTGTATGTAAACAAGTATGTAAACAAGAAACACATGTATTATTATTTATTGCTTAAAAAACATGTTGTTGAGTTTTTGTTGATTGTCCCTTTAGAGAAACCAGCAACAAGAGAAAATAAATAGAAATATTCCCTAGGACAGCAATAGTAAGTAACATTAAAGGGACACTAAACCCAATTTTTTTATTTCATGATTCAGATTAAGCATGCAATTTTAAGCAACTTTATAATTTACTTGCTATCTTTATTTAAAAAGCAGGAATGTGATGCATAGGAGCAGGCTCATTTTTGGTTGAGAACCTGGGTTATGCTTGCTTATTGGTGGGTAAGCTTTCAATAAGCAAGCACTATCCATGGTGCTGAACCTAAAATGGGCTGGCTGTTAAGCTTTACATTCCTGCTTTTAAAAAAAGATAGCAAGAGAACGAAGAAAATTTGATAATTGGGGTAAATTAGAAAGTTGGTTAAAATTTCATGCTCTATTTGAATTATGAAAGGAAAAAATTGGGTTCAGTGTCCCTTTAAAGTAAAAGTAGTAAAATTGATAATTGGGAACAAATTAAAGAGGAGAAAGTTTTTGGGTAAACTGTCCCTTTAATTATCAAAGGATGAACAAATCAACCACACTCTTTTCTACACATACTGGTCATAAACATTACGCAGTGGCTATAATGCATCATGATATTCTGTAGAATTGTATCTTTACTTATATTTGGACCATATTTCTTTAAAAAAAAATGTCTCTATGTATACATCACTATTGACTACTGAAGTAGTAAAATATGTTTTATATATAAATAAATATATCTGTTTCAAAAAAATAAAAAAATTAAATATTCATTTACATGGGTGAAATAGATATCAGTTCTCTTTCCAGATAAAATAAATAAGCCTACCCCATACATGCTTGCTAGCTAATGTAGACAACCTATGATGGACAACCTTGAAAATCCATTAAAGGTGATCTTAAAGGGACATTGTACACTAGATTTTTCTTTGCATCATTTTTTTGTAGATGGTC
The DNA here is from genome assembly GCF_027579735.1 of Bombina bombina. Classification (NCBI taxonomy): domain Eukaryota; kingdom Metazoa; phylum Chordata; class Amphibia; order Anura; family Bombinatoridae; genus Bombina; species Bombina bombina. Next base: position 780,622,400 of record NC_069501.1, on the reverse strand, counting down.
CATTTATATAGCCCACCTGGTAGTGATTATGTAACAATGTATAGTTTTGCTTATTTTTTAGGAAAATGTTGCTGATTTTCAGACTCCTAGCTAAGCCCTACAGTGTCAGATGTATACACACGTTTACAGGCTCCTGCAGGCTGTGTGAATATACCACTGTTGAGAAGACTTTACCTTTTGACTTAAGTTTTATGATATCTTAGTAGAAGTATTTCCTTTTTTCTCAAGTATGCTTCAATACACTTTCTCAGAGAGTACTGGATCTCAAAGTACATTTTCCATATCTCTAGACTGTTGAATATTTTGCTGTTGTTGAAGACTTGGAAGCATTAGATTGCCTTGTGATTTATATACATGAAATTGTGATTATTTTTTTCAATTCTCAGCATGGAGTTGTACCAGGTTTCATCCTTTTAAACTCTTACAGATTTGATGAGCAGTTGTAATCAGTCATCTATCTATGTGCAAAAGTTTCTTGACTGTGCTTAAACATTTTCTTCTTACCTCAGACTTATTTTCCTTTGCCTAGCAACAAAATAACCCTTGGCTTTAATTTATGTGAAAATGACTTTGTAATAATAGATTGTAATAAATTTAGTAATAAATTGGTGTGACAAGGATAATTTAGATTAGTGGTTTAGAAAGATATGGGAACATTCATTTTCCTTTTATCATAATCAAAAATTTCAATATTTTGTTATATAATATTTTTCAATCTGCATTTTATAAGATACATTTTTATGCATTGTTCAAAATGATAAACTATAATAAACTTCCAAATTAAATATGATTAATTATGACAGTGTTTATAGTTTTTGTTTTATTATTTAGTAACATTAATTTAATACATTTCTTTTGGAATTGTATTATTTAAGATACATTTTAAGAAAACATACATTTGAATCTCATATTTAAAAAGCTTCTTATTTAATTGCAAAACTATGATGTTCTGAATTAAATATGATTAAGAAAAAAACAAAGAAAAGTTTATGCTTCTATTGGCACAGAAATACTTAGGTAGCCTTCATCATTTTGTTTTCCCACGGAATCTAAATATTAATCTCCTTTTTGCTTAAATATGATTAATTCTGGCAATGTTAAAAGTTTTTTCTTTAGTAACATTAATAAAATTTAAATGCTTAATAAATTGTGTAAGCAAGGTTTGATGTATCTCTTATTAAAAAAAATTGGAATTGTATTATATAAAAAACATTTTTAGAAAAAATGCATTTAAATCTTGTTTAATTTTTGACAATGTTAAAAGGCTTTTTTATTTTCTTAGTAAAATTTTAGTGCTATATAAAATTTGTAAGCAAGTTTTGATAAAACTTTTAAATGAATATTGTATTAATCCAATACTTGATTCTAATTATGTGTTCTTTTTAACTTAAAATGAATCGATTTGATATGTATTCAGCAAAATAATTAAGTGGATAAAAAAACAAGATAAAAAAAAATATATATATATATAATAATAAAGTTTTGTATTTTAAAAATGTGCTTTTAGCCATAAAACTTTCATTATTTAAAACTGAGATAGTAGTTTGCTTTGATAAAGTATGTATATATACAGTGGGAGCAGGTAGCAATTTTCTGCGTGCAGAAAATTTTACCCAAGGGCAAATTACTTTCTACAAATTTCCAGGATATCACACTGTGATTGTAGTTTTCTTTTGCTGCTCCTAAGAAAATAGTTTAGACTCTTGAGAATCAGGTTAATCTTTTCTCAATGTGTTTCACACCCCTCTGACAGGAACAAAACCTCAAAACGTTCACATAATTAAACAGAGTATATTAATCATGTGTAATACAATATACAGGTATATATATATATATATATATATATATATATATATATATATATATATATATATATATATATATATATATATATATATATATATATATATATATATATATATATACTGTATATATATATATATATATATATATATTGCAATAAAATACAAATTCACATATGTACCTTAATTATATAAAAATGGTGTTAATTAAATGCGGACAAGTTGTTTTTTAAATTTTTGTAATAGATAGATATACATATACACATTATATATATATATATAATTGATATGACATTTTAAAATTTACTTTCTCACTAAAGTCTAAAGTGACATAAACATCTTGGGCCCCATTACATATGCGGCGTCGCCCGCAAAAGCCGGCGACGCGGATTTTTGCGCAGATTTGGTATCTTATATAGAGCCCCGCATATAAATGCGACATGTATATTTCACCCGTCGCCCGCAATTTTTACTTCCATAGGCTAACATCGCGTTGCAAATCGGTATCCAATATTCAGCGCAAGGATTTATGTGGCAAAAATGGAGAAATCTTACTCCATTTTCACCTCACCATACAAAGGGAGCTGCAGCAGGCCTTGCGCTGAGTATGGGAGCATGCGCAGTGTCTATCTACCTGTCAACCACAATCCCCCACCGCAATAACTAATAAAGTGTATTAACCCCTATATCTGCCATCAAACCCACACCGCAAGTAATAACTAAATTATTAACCCCTAAATCCGCCGACCCCAACATCGCAAACTACCTATTAAAACTATTAACCCCTAAACCGCCAAAGCTCACAACGCAATAAACCTAATAAAGTATTAACCCCAAAACTGCCAAAGCCCACAACGCAATAAACCTAACCCCTAACCTAACCCCCCCTAACCTAACACCCCCTAAATTAACCCAAATTACCTAATTTACAAAATACTAAAGTTACTATTAAATTAAAAAAAACTAACACTACTTTAAAAATAAAAATAAACTAAGTATAAGGAACAGTATAATCAAAATTCTGGAGTAGACTGTCCCTTTAAGCTACAATTACAGAAAATAAAAAAATCTAAGATTACATAAAATAAAAAAGAAAATTACCAAATTTTAAAAAATTATACATAATCTCTATGAAAATAAAAAAGCCCCCCAAAATAAAAACACCCCCTACTCTAATAAACTACCAGTAGCCCTTAAAAGGGTTTTTTGCAGGGCATTGCCCTTAAAAGGGCATTTATCTCTTTTACTGCCCACCCTATCTAAATAAAATAAAATAAAAAATAAAAAAACCTTAAAAAACCCTAAGTCTACGCCCCAGGTTGCTACTCACCGTTCCTGAAGTCCAGCGGAGAAGGTCCTGTTCCAGATGGTGAAGTCTTCTTCCAAGCTGCGACCTCTTCTTTCTTCTTCCTGGAACTTCCTTTGTGCCGCGGAGCTGAAGACCAGCGGCCCTGGAACTGAAGACCGGCGATCCAGGAACTGAAGACAGGCGACCACGGAGCCATGGAGCATGGGGGATCTTCTTTGTATGATCTTCGCCACACACTGGATAGAGAATTCAAGGATTTGAATAGCCAATAGAATTTCAGTAGCTCTCATCCTAATGGCTGATTTGAACAGCCAATAGGATTTGAGTAGCTTTCATTCTATTGGCTGATTTGAATTTGAAGAATCAAATCAGCCAATAGGAATTCAAGGGACACCATTTTTAATCGCGTCCCTTGAATTCTCTATTAAGTGTGCGGCGAAGATCGTAAGAAGAAGATCCTCCATGCTCCATGGCTCCGCTGTCGCCGGTCTTCAGTTCCAGGGTCACCGGTCTTCAGTTCCAGGGTCACAGGTCTTCAGCTCCGCGGTCTTCCGTCTTCAGCTCCGTGGTCTTCAGTCTTCAGCTCCACTCCGCTCCGCAAAGGATGCTCCAGGAAGAAGAAAGAAGAGGTTGCCGCTTGGAAGAAAACTTCACCGCCTGGAACAGGACCTTCTCCGCCGGACTTCAGGAACGGTGAGTAGCAACTTGGGGCATAGACTTAGGGTTTTTAAGGGTTTTTTATTTTATTTAGATAGGGTGGGCATTAAAAGAACTAAATTCCCTTTTAAGGGCAATGGGTAGTTTAGGGTTTTTAGTGTTAGGTTATTTTATTTGGGGGGGTTTGGTGGGTGGGGGTTTTTACTGTTAGGGTGGGCTTGGTGTATTTTGTTGTAAAAGAGTTGATTATCTTGGGGCAATGCTCTGCAAAAAGCCCTTTTAAGGGCTACTGGTAGTTTATTAGAGTAGGGGGTGTTTTTATTTTGCGGGGCTTTTTTATTTTCATAGAGATTATGTATAATTTTTTAAAATTTGGTAATTTTCTTTTTTATTTTATGTAATCTTAGATTTTTTTTTCTGTAATTGTGGTTTAAGCGGACAGTCTACTCCAGAATTTTGATTATACTGTTCCATTAATTTATACTTAGTTTATTTTTATTTTTAAAGTAGTGTTAGGTTTTTTTTAATTTAATAGTAACTTTAGTATTTTGTAAATTAGGTAATTTGGGTTCATTTAGGGGGTGTTAGGTTAGGGGTTAGGTTTATTGCGTTGTGGGATTTGGCGGTTTAGGAGTTTATACTTTAATAGGTTTATTGCGTTGTGTAGTTTATTTTTGCAGGCATTTTTGGGAGTTACACCTGCTGTGGCTGCCTTATATGGCGAGGTGAAAATGGAGTAAGATTTCTCCATTTTTGCCACGTAAGTCCTTGCGCTGAATATTGGATACCGATATTTGCGACGCGGTCCCATGTTAGACTATGGGATTAAAAATTGTGGGCAACAGGTGAAATATACGTGCCGCATTTATATGCGGCGCTGTATATAGGATACCAAACCCGCACAAAAAAATGGTGTTGACGGCTTTTGTGGGCGACGCCGCATAGTAATGAGGCCCCATATCTGAAATGCACAGTATTTTGTTTTTAAATAGAATTAGAAGTTTTTTGCTATGCACCAGTAATTATAAAACTGCTTGATATAAATGAACACTTTTGAATAAAATAAAATGTAATGTAAACTGAAGATGAATCCAAAACAGCTCTAGGTTGTGTGCATTTGTTTCTTGCTTCTAGTGACATGATGTGATGTCACTGTTGGCTCTTGGTGTATGTATTTAAATGTGCAAATATCTACAGCCAGTCCTGTATCTTAAAAGTTATTCTAGGACTGATTCATTTTAACAGAAAATATTTTTTTAGAATCCAAATATATGGCAAATACATTTCATTGCATTTGAAATAGACTGTGTATTCCAAAATACACATATTATGCTCTGTGTTATTTACAATAAAACATTCTGAAGTTTGTGATGTACTCTTGGACAAGAAAATATGGTGCACTATATGTAGACCAATATGTTTACTATTTGTATATAATGCCAAAATACAATTGAAATGCTGGGAGTATAAAATGAAGTGTATGAAGAGTGGAACGCTGGTGCATCGAAAATGCTGGTTGATGGAATGCATTGGTGAAGTCATTGCTGATGTCATATATCAGTTATCAATCAAGCTTTGAGGAGGTGCAGAATTAAAATATTAATTTCCAGATTAGATTTACTTTTGAAGAGAAACTTTACATTGACTTTATATATTTTTAATTAACGGGAACAAATTAAATAGTTAAATAATATGTAAAAATAGCACATAACCCTTTAATGACCAAGGTTTTTTTAATCAATGTTGACATTTTTGCTCACAATTTGTTTCACCTTAAAGGGACATTGTAAACTAGATTTTTTTTGGCATAAATCTTTTGTTGATGATCCATTTATATTGCCCATACAGTTTTTTTGTAAAAATGTATAGTTTTGCTTATTTTTAAATAACATTCTGCTGTTTTTCAGACTCCTAACCAAGGCCCACAGTTTTAGATATATACTGATGTCTACAGACTCCAGCTTGCTCCTGTTTGTGTAAAGAGTATTTTCATATGCAGGGGAGGGGGGGTGTCTGCTCTTTTTGCTTTCCAGCCTATTTCAGTGGGTGTCCCAGCCTAACCTTATTAACAGTGCTAAATTGGGTAGTTTCTAAGTAAGATTTTAAAAGGTTTATAAGGGAATTTTTATATCAGTATCTGTGCATATTTTTCTTTATAGTAGTGTCTATTGCATGCAGTTATATGAAAATAGGCCCCTTTTATTGTACCTATACATATTATGCACAGTTTTTATTACAAACAGGCCTTTCTAGTAATAAGATTATAGATATATAGTAGTGTGCTAGGGTCAGAGATATCAGGCACCTTACAATAAACAATTCCTTCTATTTGTTTAAATAAAATACGTTAGATTATTAGATATTAGTAAGGGCGCTAAAACAGCTAATGATATCAATAATGCATCCAGTTATTCAACATATGTTAAAAACATTTATTCATCTATCTAGATAAAATCTAAAAATTAGGGATGTTTCCCTTAAAACATACAGTATGTATATGCACAATGTGTCAAATCAATTAGATGCACTGAGAAGCAACAAACTTGTTAGTATTACAACATCTTCCAATTCAAAGTTCCAATTTATCAATGTGCCAAAAGATCTTATATTTGAAGCTTAATAGCATTTGTTGGAAACATAGTCCTAAAGTTATACCACCTTAGAATCAGTTGAAATAAGTTTAAAGTCTCACACAGTTCCGATAAGGAAAAGGATAAAGGTTACCTCCAAATCACTCCATCCTCTTATATGCAGTCTCTGCACGTTCGCTCATACCTGGGCTCCTGTGCCACTCATAGATTATGAAGGTAGGTATGTCGGCTTGGTTGTGTTTCTCACAACCGCAAAGTTAACCCTAAGTGACCAATGGCGTCTGACGTCACGGGTGACACTTGCAAACTTTATCCCTTCCGGATTCGGTAGCCTTATTAGATGGGTAAGATTTTAAAAGGTTTATAGGGGATTTTTATATTAGTATCTGTGCATATTTGTCTTTATAGTAGTGTCTATTACATGCATTTATATGAAAATTGGTCCCTTTAATTGTACCTATACATATTATGCACAGTTTTTATTACAAACAGGCCTTTCTAGTAATACCCTATATGGGTATATAAAATCACAATACTTAGGAATTTAATACTGAAAAACTGGGGACATTTTTTTCTAAACCAAACTAGAGTAGCTTAATAAAAATACCACCAAATAGATTGATTATGTTGTCCTGATTTAGGAATACCCCACATGTCTATGTTTCCAAGTAATTTATAGCAAATATAGGCTAAATAGTTTAAAGATGGAATTATTGGTTTAACGCTTAAATTTGCTTTGCTTGGAATGTAAACTAAATAGCTGTGACTCAACTCAAAACTGCTACACAAAAGTGTATATTTGTAGAGTTTATACACCCCAGGGTATTTATCTAGAGGTATTATCACACTTTGGGCCAGAAATGGAGCGCAAACATTTGTACATGAGCAATAAGGGGAGTTTATTAGGGGAGTTTGCGCTCGTTGGGCTTACGTTTAGTATTACGGGTTAAAAGTAAAGCAATCGCTTGGACGCAATCTTGATTTACGCTAGAATGATTACCGCAACTTCAGAGAACTAGTTAACTGTTTAGCAAAACAAAAAAGGTACACAAAACACATTACAAAGTACAGTTACACTCATAATAACATTATCTAATATAAAATATTAAAAAAATATATTGCACACAAAAGTTATAAGGGCTCAAAGATATGAGATCTCGGTTAGAAAAAAAAAATGTGTAAAAATGTATTTCCAGACATATATACACACATAAATACATATGTATACATATCTATATATATTATATATATATATAGAAGCAGGGCCATCTTTAACACAGGGCAAAATGGGCAGCTGCCCAGGTCCCAGTCTTTGTTGAGGGGCCCAAGAGTCCTGACTGCTGATGTCATGTGACATGGGGGACACAGACAGTCAGTCCTAATACTGTCACAGTCAAAAGTTCTCTGCTTATAATTATTTGTCAGAAACTGTGCCAGACTGTGCCGGTGTCATGTGACATGCCAATCTAGTGCCATGTGCTGTTTTAGATGTGCACTGTGCAGCACTGAATGCTAAGCCCTAACTCAGCATCCAGCCAATCCCACTGCATCAGAAAAGGTCCTGCTGGGGTTACCATTGTTACCAGGTAACTGCTCTAGTGGTGGGAATTGTTTCTGGGTAGGGCTGACTGTAGGCACATTCAACAGAGAGCTGGAGCAGCAGGCACGTGATGATTTGAGCATCTGTGCAGCTGCACACACTGCTCTCTTCAGTCTTGAGGCTGTGTGACTCGTCTCACACTGTATCCATGCAGCCTTACGCAGACAGCATCCAGTCTTCTGGTCCCCTTAGCCCTGCTCTTTCTACTGTGGCCCTAAGATCAACTAACTGAAGTTTGTTAGGGGAACAGTGCTTTGTAGAAAGGTGTCAGTGGGAAGAATAAGTGAGTGCACACATGCCTCTCCCCCATGTAGCATTGTCTAGAGCAGGGTGAGAGGGAACTTATTCCTGCAAAGAAGTGACATGTGCTGTTGTGGCTGATGTATAGTGTCATGCTGATACTTCACACATTAAGGTAAGGTTTATTTTTATAGTTTTTTTTCTCTGTGTCTCAGATTTTACAGATTCTCATAGTAGTTCTGCTGTTCCAGCCAGTAAACTTATATTTATCTGCACCTCCATGCTTCCCCCTCATTGTTTACCTTGCTTTGCTGCTGGTGGCTGCCCTAAATCTCTTTAACCAGCTAACCTCACACCAGAATAACATTCAAAAGCATATTAAATTAATCCACAGTGGAGGAATTCATATATTTATTTACTTATTAGTACTGCTTAGGTCCAGTTTCACATATTGCAATTTATTTCATTTTTTTAATTATTATCATCCACTGCTGGGCTAATAATTTTAAAAAATATAGGAAATAAATTAATTTAGTTGTTTTTTGGGATGCTGGGGTGGAGAGGGAAATTGCATGGGGGGAGGGCAAGAAAATGTTTGCCCAGGGTCCAGTCAATATTAAAGACGGTCCTGTATAGAAGTGCATTGGAGCCCTTTGCTGTTAAGAAGATGAAAACATGAAAAATCACATTTATGCAATATTCATTTTTAATAAAGTTTTTAACTTTTTATTTATAAATAGAAATTCCTAAATATATCTGTATATATCTACAGTATATCTATATCTAATCATATATATATATATATATATATATATATATATATATATATATATATATTGGTTTAAATGTATAGGGCTAGATTATGAGTAGAGCGCAAAATTGCACTTTTCAGAAGCACAATATTTGTGCTCCACTCAGTAACACCAGTGCATGTGTGCTGGTATTACAAGTTAATTTAAATGCGAGCACGAGGTCGCATTTGCATTGCCTGGAAGCTTTGTGCTCACGAAAGCACTCTTCCATAGGCTCTAATTGGAGCCTTGTTCTCATGCCCTGAGACACGGCAAAGAATATAGCGCAGGGTGTAAGTCACGCAGCATTGGGCAGCAAATTAAAAATATATATGCATATGAATATATACATATATTTTAATGTGTTTATATGTGTTTATATACACATATTAACACATAAATATATACGTATATAAGCATATACATATACATTTAAAGTAAAAACACAGTCCTCATAGACGTTAATATAAAGGCACTTTTCAGTAAAAAAAATTCTAACACCCCACATAAAAATATGCTCATATTTTTTATTTAAAGAAATGACACTTTATTTTGGTGGCAATTGGGTCACATTTTTTAATTCCCCAGTGGTCTGACCTCACAAGCTCTTGTAATGGCTGTTTATTTAACGTGGGCCCGTAGATATATGTAGAAATATTTATTTATGAATAAATAGCACATATTCAATTATGTGAAGAACATTGGAATGTGAAAATTATTCATATTTTCATGTCGGGTTAGCGCACTTGAGAATATGCGATCAGGTTTGCACAAGAGTGGGGTGTTAGGATTTTTCCACTTTTGTCGGGTGTTTATTTTTTCTCCATTGACTTCTATGGGGGAATACGAGAATGCGCACGTGATATTCTGATTTTGGCTTTTTGCACTTTCAACTTGGTGCTCCACTTGTAACCTGGCCCTTTATGTTTAACCCTTTTATCGCAAAGCACAGAAAATAAAATATTTTAATAAAAAACACTTTATTAAAATTAAATTACAAAAAATAAACTTTAATAAAAAAAATAAAAAAATATTCATATATGTTTATTTTTCCTTTTTTCTTTTCTTTATCCCCTCCTCTTCTCTATCTTTCTATCCTCCCCCCTTTTATTCCCCCCTTTTCTTCTGTTTTCTTCCTTTCTTCTGATATATATATATATATATCTGAATATAAACACTTTAAAATAGATTTTACACTTTTATTACTTTATGTGTTCCCTAGGACAAAAGGGGAGGGGCAGGTAGTCCATGGGCAGATGTGTTATAGGTGGTCTCTAGGTTAGACAAGTGATCCAGAGAGGAAGTCTGACAAATCTTCAGAAGGTTTAGCTGGTCCCAAGTCTAATTGACAGAAACCAGGGCACTGAAAAAGTGTTCAGCGCTCCTAAATCGTGACCATCATGTAAATTATATAAAATATAATGGACTAGGTTACAAGTGGAGCGCTAATTTAATGTGCGCCTGTAAACTGGCAAATTCGCCAAATAACCAGCTACTGCAAGCTAGCGGAAGAAAATTGCGCTCAGAAAATTAACCAGAGGTGGGACCTCTGGTTAATTTAAAAATGTCCCCAATTGCCCCCAAATAAATATGGATATGTACATATCCTTAATATAAATAAGGATATAAATAAAAAAAATGTGACCATTTAAAAAAAAAAAAAAAAAAATCAAACAAAAAAACATCACAAAGCAGTTTTAAGGGGTTAAAATGTGCTTATGTGGGGTGTTAGAAAAAAAAACGGCACTGAAAAGTGCCTTTACATTGCGGTCTATGGGGTCTGTGTTATCACAATAAATATATATGTATTTGCTTATATTCATATATATTTATGTGTTAATATGTGTATATGTGTTAATATGTGTATATAAACACATAAATATATATGTATATATTCATATACATATATATATTTACTTTGCTGCCCATTGCTGCACGACTTACCCCTTTCGCTGCGCTAGGTTCTCTGCTGTGACTATCGGCATGAGAACGAGGCTCCCATTGTGAGTGCACAGCTTCCATGTAATGTGAACGTGAGCTAATATACTAATACCATTGCACATTTGCGTGCACTGGTATTATGAGTGGAGCGCAAATATTGCACTCGTGAAAAGCGCAATTTTGTACTCCACTCATAACTTGGCGCAACATTTTATTATTTTGCTTGAGTTGTATTCTTGCATTGACCCTATTTAGACCCTATTATGTTCACTAGGATGTGCTGCTTTTATTTATTCATTTCTCCTGTCTACCCCTTTAGTTTTCCTCCTTTTGTGAAGACCCCATTTGTCCAGAACTGGCTGTGTCTTTTAAAGAATATCTAAATTAAATAGTATCATTTTGAAGTCATTTTGATTATACATGCTGCTCATGAGTAAACCCTTGCCTAATCTGAAGAACCCTTGTTCCAATATGTTAAATGTAATCAGAATGTGTTTATGGGATTATTAAAGTGAAATGTGTTGGCTAGTAACCTTTTTAAAAGGGACAGTCAAATACAAATTAAACTTTAATTATTCATATTGGGCATGCAATTTGTAACAACTTTCCAATATACATTTATCATCAAATTTGCTTTGTTCTCTTTCCATTTTTTCACAGTTAGAAAATTCTAGAACATTGTGCTCACTCCTGTGGAGTTATTTATCAATCAGCATTGATTGGCTAAAATGCAAGTCTGTCAAAATAACTGAGATAAGGGGGCAGTCTGCAGAGGCTTAGGTAATCAAAGAGGTAAAACGTGTATTAATATTACAGAGTTGGTAATGCAAAATTGGGGATTGGGTAGTACAGAGATTATGGGGTAGATTAAACAAGCAGCGGATGCTGCAATCTACCGCCCGTAGTTTCAGTTTTCGCTGAAACATAAGTTAAGAAGCAGCGGTCTTAAGACCGCTGTTCCTTAACTCGTTCAACACCTCTGAGGCTGCAGACAGCAATCAGCCTGATCGGATACACCTGTTTGGCCGTGAATCTTCAGGGGGCGGCATTGCATTGGGAGTGCTTGTGCAATTATAATTGCCGACAGCATATGCTGTCTGCACTTAGCAATGTCAGGCGGATCATGTCCGCTCGACACTTGATTGATCGGCCCCCATGTATCTTTTTAAACAATACCAAATTTGGGTAATAAAGAGATTATCTATATTTTTAAACAATAACAGTCAAGTAGACTGTCCCTTTAAGAGGTATGTTAAGATTCTGTTTAACGGTCTGAGGTTATAGAGATCTCTAGGAAAGCCAGTACCGTAGTACCTGATCGGATACACCTTTTTGGCCATGAATCTGCAGGGGGTGGCATTGCATTTTACAAGGAGTGTTTGTGCAATGAAAATTGCCGACAGCATATGCTGTCTGCATTTAGCGATGTCAGGCGGATCATGTCCGCACGACACTTGATTGATCGGCCCCCATGTATCTTTTTAAACAATTCCAAATTTGGGTAATAAAGAGATTATCTATATGTTTAAACAATAACAGTCAAGTAGACTGTCCCTTTAAGGGGTATGTTAAGATTCTGTTTAACGGTCTGAGGTTATAGAGAGCTCTAGGAAAGCCAGAACCGTAGGTCAGTTTATGGCTGTGGATGATTAGATATGTGTATCCACCTTTTGTTGCATTCAATGTTAAAGGAATATAAACAAATGTGTTTCTAAAAGCTCTGAAGAAACTTCAAGCAATTCACTTAAATCACAAAGCTGCTGCCTGCAATTCAGAATCCCTCTTCTCAACATTGCTTTCTGGATGCTACTAACAGAGATCAGATGTTACCTACTGTGCATAATTTACCAGTACATGAAGCAAAAGCAAATACAGGTTCAGTGAGCATTTCTAACAAAAATGGCTTTATTAACTCGGTACCTGTGGTAGAAAAATAAGTAATGGTTTGACAGTGTAATTATAGATGTTATTATGTCTTCTCAGTTCCAAAACACATTCAGCTAGATTACGAGTTGTGTATTAAGAGGTCCTAACGCTGCTTTTTTACTCCCGCTGGTATTACGAGTTTTGAAGGTTTAGGGTCACCGCACACTTCTTTGGCCTTACCGCAAAACGACTTACGTAAACTTCGTAAAGTCTTTTTTCTATGGGACTTCCATAGAGCCAATATTACGAGTCTGTCCTGAGAGGCCAAAAAGTGAGCAGTACACCCTACCCCGTCAAGAGTCCTAACACATTTAAAAGTCAGTAGTTATGAGTTTTATGATACAACGCTCTAACATAAAACTCATAACTAAAGTGCTAAAAAGTACACTAACACCCATAAACTTCCTATTAACCCCTAAACCGAGGCCCTCCAGCATTGCAAACACTATAATAAAAATTTTAACCCCTTATCTGCTGCTCCGGACTCTGCCGCCACCTACATTATATTTATGAACCCTTAATCTGCTGCCCCCAACATCGCCGACACCTACATTATATTTATTAACCCCTAATCTGCCACTCCGCACTCTGCCGCCACCTACATTATATGTATTAACCCCTAATCTGCTGCCCCCAACATCGCTGACACCTACATACTATTTATTAACCCCTAATTTGCTGCCCCCAACGTCGCCGCCACTATATTAAAGTTATTAACCCCTATAGTTATTAACAGCCAATAGAATGCAAGATCAATCCTACTGACTGATTGGATCAGCCAATAGGATTGAACTATCAGCCAATCAGAATCTAAGGGACGTCATCTTGGATGACGTCACTTAAAGGTACCTTCATTCAGCTTTAGTCGTCGGATGAAGAGGATGCTCCGCTTCGGATGTCTTGAAGATGGACCCGATCGGCGTCGGATGGATAAAGATAGAAGATGCCGTCTGGATTAAGACTTCTACCCGTCTGGAGGACCACTTCGCCCGGCTTGGAAGAAGACTTCTCCCGGCTTCGTTGAGGACTTCGGCCTGGCTTGGATGAAGGCTTCTCCCGGTAAGTCGATCTTCAGGGGGTTAGTGTTAGGTTTTTTTTTAAGGGTGTATTGGGTGGGTTTTATTTTTAGGTTAGGGGCTTTGGGCTGCAATAGAGCTAACTGCCCTTTTAAGGACAATGCCCATCCAAATGCCCTTTTCAGGGCAATGGGGAGCTTAGGTTTTTTTAGTTAGTATTTTATTTGGGGGGTTGATTGTGTGGGTGGTGGGTTTTACTGTTGGGGGGTTGTTTGTATGTTTTTTGGTAAAAGAGCTGATTACTTTGGTGCAAAAGGCACTTTTAAGGGCTATTGGTAGTTTAGTTTAGGCTAGGGTTTTTTTTTATTTGGGGGGGGGCTTTTTTTTTTAATAATTATTTTATTGAAGACATAGAAGAAGCAATAGGGTTACATACATATTATCACAAAGCCATACAGACATATAAATATTCAAGCATGTAAAACTATACATAACCCAGGTCTATATGAATGTTTACAATACACCTACTTGCAACTGAAAAGTATTTAAAGCGTAGAAAGTGGGTCGTGTGTAAACAATAGCTATAGTAAATATTTCACTATATGGTAATAATGAATGCTTTTCATGAGTCTTCCTTAACTTTTATACCACAACAAAACATGTGGAGCTTATAAATCTATGGTAAAACCTGTTGAGTATAGGTATAACAGAAAATATCAACAAAGAGGGCGCTTTTTTATGTTTAAATAACACACTAGGATATGTAGGCATGGTGCAATATATAAAAAAGTAATGACATAAAATAGGATGGCAATCAGTATTTTGATCAATAGTTGCAATGCATGCGTCCCTCTTTTGCTATAGCAAAATGGTATGATATATAAGTGTGGTGCAATAACTAGGATGCGGTATGAACAAGATGGACCGCGTAGTAAATTCTCCCAAACCGGGAGACATATTAGAAAAGGGGGGGGGGGGAGGTGGGAGTTTGAATATAATAAATAAATGTATGTCGCAAATGTTTCATATTTAAATGTTGAAATGTTCAGCAGCTATAATGAGGATACTTAAGAAAACCAGTTTTGTTTATGGGCAGGTACTTGTCTCTGGGCTCCCAGTTGTATATAAGGGTCTGTACCTAGTAAAAATGGTGGAAAAGGGGATCCTGCTGCCCCGGCCGCTGGCAGCCTAACCCCCAAATAATGATATCTCTGGTGTTGGCCTAGAGGTATACTTTAGGAATGAGGTGGAGTAGTAAACTGAGTAACCTAGGCACTGCAAGGAAAAGTGTTAAGCAAGGAACCCAGTCATAGCAAAAAGCTTGCCTCAATATAAGGTGCATGAGACGGTTGATACTATATGGTATGTTACATGTGATATTCCACAGAAAAATAGACCAGCTATTATTCGTGTCCTATTGCGACTACTGGCTCAGTAGATTGTGGTAGAGCATAAACAATGGTGGTGCATAGTATCGTAATGGGATTCGGGCCCAGATATGGACTATTATATATTGAGTGGAGGTATGTATGAGATACCAAGCTAACTGGCATCTGAGTCTGAAATCCCTTCAGAATTGCTATCCAAGTGTGAAGTCCTCTATATCAGCAAAGCTTTGTTACCCAAGGTGGCTACTATGACATAGACAGGGTGAATGTAAATATGTCCAGAGTCATAAATCACTGTTTATATGGAGATTAATGAAGGGTGTATGCAATATTAGGCAAGGAGCAAGGCGGAACAATAAGGTTAAACAGGGGTAAATGGGCTAGAAGCAGAACCTATATGTCACACAGCTGAACCAGAGAAGTAGATAGGTACACATAAACAAGGTAGGGCTGAACTGGAAGCCCCGTGACATATGTTAGGGCGGAGGCTACAAATATATAGTACTGTAGAACTGTGGGGCATTTTAAACTTACATTAAGTGACTTAAAGAATTAGGTAAGGGGTAATTAGTTGTCCATCAACCTCAATGTTCATCAGGGTAGTTAGCTGTATATATAGCACAACAGTATGTATGGGTAAGCACTGTTAGGTTAGTTGTTATCCCTTATGAACTAGAAGTTAAGGTCTAAGCGTGCCTGTGTGTGAAAAAAGTAATCACCAGAAGAGCCTGTATAAGGATTGCTTTGCTCCTAGTACACATAAAGCAGTCCAACATCAAGCTCTCAGAGCAATAGCTATTAGTATAAAGCAGTGTCTCAGATTGTAATCTTAAGTTCCTAAACTACATATAAGTATATGTGATAATTGAAGAGACTTTTATCTTGACGTGCCTTAAACATAAAGATAGGATCTAACTGATATAGCAGGCAAGTGATATATATAAACATTATAAGGTTGGCTCCAATTTATAGGACCTAGGAACTTAAGTACATATTGGGAGGATAGTGCAATTTAGTATGTAATTTTGTCTGCAGTAACAGGATAACATGTCTTCAAACTTGCTGCAAATAAATACACACAGGAGTAGTAAACATAGCGAACCATTTTAGCTGAAGTGTAACTGTAAAGCGCAGTGTTCAGTAGCCATCATGAGCCAGCTGCAAAGAACTGTGAATTATAGCCATAATTATCACTAAAGAGAGTGGTCTTGAAAAGGTTCTACGTTGCAGCTGCACAAGATGTCCCTGGCTGTGCGATCTCACCCCACTCCAATTCGCCAAGTTAAAGAGTGCCCCTCAGCTTGTTTAGGCAAGAGAAGGAATGCACAAGTCAGCCAATGCTGGGCTCCAACTTCGAGATAGCCCCGTGAGACAGCTGAGACTGTGAGAGTGAGGCCTGGGTTGCCACTCATCGTGTTAGCGCCTCCGGAGGAACAGAACACAGAAGGAGCTGCAAATAGATCCGCAATGCTACTGAATTCAATTGCGAGGCTAGGAGACCTGCTCCCCAGGCTTACTTTGGTATATGGCTTCGCCAGATGCTTCTCGGCTTGCAATAGTTCTGTCCATATTTGAGGGTAACTCTGTTCTCCAGGTAACAAGGGTGTCTGGTCCGGTACAGGAGCACTGTAAGACTCCAGCCCTGTGGGTTCACTTGCGCTGATTAGGAGAGCTGTGCCTATCGTCTTATGCAGGGCAGATTTGTTAGCCAGTCCATCAGCTGAGGGGGCCACATTCACTGGGTTCGCTGTCATAGAGCTTTGTGATTCATAGGGAGCGGATGATAGACGACAGGGCTCCAAAGCGTCGCTCCTACCCCATACATCTGTAGAGACATGGCTGTGGGTATCAGATCTTGTGAAGCCTGTATCAGCCTGGAGTGCCGCCATATTAAGTGCGTGATCAAAAGCGGCTTGGTAGCTGTCTAAAAGATTGCTCAGCTCTCCAATTATGTATAGCATTGATGCCATATTGAGGGTTTATAACAGTAATTGCTCCACAGAGCCTTAAAGCTACGGCTCGTCAAGTTGTGCCCTCAAATCGTTCACCTTGTGGTGAGAAAGATGGCCGCTGTGTTGCAGGCTTTTCAGTCAAGCAAGCCGATAGACCAAGGATTCGTCTAGAAACTAGTATGCTCCCTAGTCTCACATCCTTAGAGCTTCTATATGAAAGGGTTCTAGTTTGTAATAAAATACATGAATTTGAGCGGTCGCTAAAGTTATGTTTTGTGTAGAAAGTAGCCGGAGCTGTGAAAATGTGCGACCGCTCAGTTCAATAGTTGGCTCCGCCCCCCGGGCTTTTTTTATTTTAATAGGGCTATTAGATTAGGTGTAATTAGTTTAAATATCTGTAATTTGTTTATTATTTTCTCTAATTTAGTGTTTTGTTTTTTTTACTTTAGCTAATTTAATTTAATTTAGGTAATTGTATTTAATTTAGTTAATTTATTTAATTATAGTGTAGTGTTAGATGTTATTGTAACTTAGGTTAGGTCTTATTTTACAGGTACTTTTGTATTTATTTTAGCTAGGTAGTTATTAAATAGTTAATAACTATTTATTAACTATTCTACCTAGTTAAAATAAATACAAACTTGCCTGTAAAATAAAAATAAACCCTAAGCTAGCTACAATGTAACTATTAGTTATATTGTAGCTAACTTAGGGTTTATTTTACAGGTAAGTATTTAGTTTTAAATAGGGATAATTTAGTTAATGATAGTAATATTTATTTAGATTTATTGTAATTATATTTAAGTTAGGGGGTGTTAGGGTTAGACTTAGGTTTAGGGGTTAATAACTTTAATATAGTGGCGGCGACGTTGGGGGCAGCAGATTAGGGGTTAATAAATGTAAGTAGGTTGCGGTGACATTGGGGGCGGCAGATTAGGGGTTTATAAATATAATGTAGGTGTCTGCAATGTTGGGGGCAGCAGATTAGGGGTTCATAAGTATAATGTAGGTGGCGGCGGTGTCCGGAGCGGCAGATTAGGGGTTAATAATTATAATGTAGGTGTCGGCGATGTCGGGGGTGGCAGATTAGGGTTCATAAATGTAAGATTAGGGGTGTTTAGACTCGGGGTTCATGTTAGGGTGTTAGGTGTAGACATAACTTTTATTTCCCCATAGGAATCAATGGTGCTGCGTTAAGGAGTTTTACGCTGCTTTTTTGCAGGTGTTAGACTTTTTCTCAGCCGGCATTCCCCATTGTTGATTCCTATGGGGAAATCGTGCACGAGCACATACGACCAGCTCACCGCTGACTTAAGCAGCGCTGGTATTGGAGTGCGGTGATGAGCAAAATTTTGCTCAACGCTCACTTCTTGCCTTTTAACGACGGATTTGTAAAAACTCATAATACCAGAGCTGCATGTAAGTGAGCGGTGAGACAAAACTGCTCGTTAGCACCGCATAGCCTCTAACGCAAAACTCGTAATCTGGGCCATTTTTAGTTGGAACTTTTGTCACTTTTGGGTGCCATAAATTCACTTGAAATGCTCCTTAGAAAATATATGGTGTAATTTGAGTAAATAAATAAGAGATTTTTACATTTTTAAAGCAATAATAAAATAAAGAATATATTAAAGGGACATAATACTCATATGCTAAATCACTTGAAACTGATGCAGTATAACTGTAAAAAGCTGACAGGAAAATATCACCTGAGCATCTCTATGTAAAAAAGGAAGATATTTTACCTCACAATTTCCTCAGCTCAGCAGAGTAAGTTCTGTGTAAAAAGTTATACTCAGCTGCTCCCAGCTGCAGGTAAAAATTAAAAAAAAATGAAGAAATGAACAGCAACCAATCAGCATCAGCAGTGCTGAGGTCATGAACTCTTACTGTGATCTCATGAGATTTGACTTAACTCTCATGAGATTTCATAGTAAGCTTCCTTTACCTGATTGGTGAAATAATATGAGAGTGCACGATGCTAGTCCCTTCAGATGTCCCAGGACAAACACACTAAAATGCTGCTTAGAAATCCTTTACAATGGGAGGTGGCTACTGAGGAACTTTTGAGGTAAAATATCTTTCTTTTTTACATAGAGATGTTCAAGTGATATTTTCTAATCAGCTTTTTACAGCTATGCTGCATCACTTTCAAGTGTTTAAACATTTGGGTATTATGGCCCTTTAATAAATGCTTAAATTATATGACTTTGTATAGTTTAAGCACAACCTGAGGCTTTTAGATTTCTACATTGGGAATAAAGGTTTATAAACTGAGCTATAACTTTGCAACCTGCAAATATTATTCCTGTACTTAAAGCTGCAACCAATAGGAAAGGGAAAAATGATTGCTCTATTTTTAAACCATATAAACTTTGTTTTAAAAGAACAATATAATAGCCTGTACAATTGTGCATAAAAATGTATATAAGAAGTAAGAAAAGAAGAAAATTAATATAACATTATAAGCTATCCAGGACACCATAACATTAAGGCTGGAATACTAGTGAAGTGCTATTTATTGCTCCCGCTCGTGCGTTAACTTCACTAGAAGTAAGCTTTTTGTGCGCCGGTTAGCGCTCGTATTACAAACTGAAAGTAAACTGTTTTTGCACAAGCGCTAACCCGACCTGCGCAGAAAGCTGAACTTCAAATATTGTGACCGCAATAACATATTCCACCTTAGACTTCAACGGAGCGTGAAAAGTGGAATAAAAACACCTATACTCGTGCGCAAACCTGATCGTGTTTAATCAAGTGCGCTAACTCGACATGAAATATTATTATTTTACATAACAATGTTCTTCCCATAGCAGAATATGTTGTATTTATTTTTAAATATAGATATAACAGGAGAAGGGGGCACTCAGAATTCTACTAAATAAGTGTATACTTCGTGCTATCAGTCCCAAAATAATATATACTTTACTTAGAGAGATAGGGTCCCAAAGATATATGTGGGGCCAAAGAAAGACACGGCTGCACTGAAAATCACTTTTAACTCAAACGTTTTATTGAAAGGGAGATAAGAACTCCATATCTGCCTTTACAGATAAAATACAAAATTAAACCAGACAACATGTGAAGCTGATGGTGGACCTCACAACAATGCAGTATTCACAAAAAGGAAAGAAAGTTCACTGTTCAATGCTAGCATGTACTCTCAAGGTCAAAGAATAGGGCAGTATACTTTCCGGGAACTTAGTGTAAATTACACGCTCCGGTAAAGAAACAACCAGATACCATTCCTAATACACTGATATATCTTTAAAACTGCTTCACCTGTGGCGTTCTCCTCAGCTGACGAAGCCCTAGTCCAACCCACAAAGGGGAGGGGCGAAACGCGTAATGAGTGGAATCTAATCTGTGCAGCTAAGGAGAACGCCACAGGTGAAGCAGTTTTGGAGTACCTGTTCACAAACAATAGGTCTTCCGGAGAGTAGCAAGTGAAGCACCGCATTGGCACAGACATCACGTACACAAGACACAGAGGCAAGTGATATTCTGGAAGTATCAGCCCGAATGGTCGAGACGGTGAAGGTAAGCCATGCGGTTTAAGTCTTGCACCCGGTAGATGTTCCCTGAGGACTGTGTTTAGCATATGGCCTGTTGGAAGTCTGCCATCAGCCCAGCAAAGATATATAGGAGACCGGACTTTAATATAACTGCCAAAGTGTGTGTTAACACTTAAGAGCCCAGATTATGTCAGTGTATTAGGAACGGTATCTGGTTGTTTCTTTACCGGAGCGTGTAATTTACACTAAGTGCCCGGAAAGTATACTGGCCTATTCTTTGGCCTTGAGAGTACATGCTAGCATGGAACAGTGAACTTTCTTTCCTTTTGTGAATACTGCATTGTTGTGAGGTGCACCATCAGCTTCACCTGTTGTCTGGTTTAATTTTGTATTTTATCTGTAAAGGCAGATCCGGAGTTCTTATCTCCGGTTCAATAAAACGTTTGGTTTAAAAGTGATTTTCAGTGCAGCCGTGTCCTTCTTTGGCCCCACATATATCTTTGGGACCCTATATCTCTAAGTAAAGTATATATATATATATATATATATATATATATATATATATATATATATATATAAATATATACTGTATATATATATATATATATATATATATATATATATATACATATAAAATTATTTTTTTTGTAAAATATATATCTATACCCCTCTCTCTCTCTAATTATATATAGGTATAGATATATAGATAATTTTGTGAATATCTATTTAAAAATACTTAGAACAGTAAATACACAGTTAAACACTTACTTAAGTTAAACACTTACTTAAATATGAATAAATATGACTTTCTATGTTTTCAGCTACCTGATTGCAAAGGGCTGTAATACACTTAAATATGTGTCTATGTATACATAAATACACATATAAATAGATAAATATATATGTACATAAGACTGCAATAGGCGGGATCAGACTGATATAATACAGGAAAGTTCTACTCTGTGAAAAGCATTACTGGAATTCTATTAAAAGGATATATACAAAAGACCACTAGCAAACAAACAGCTACTGCCAAATAAAATGCTGAGGCTACAACCTCGGCCCGAATGACGTCACTGACGCGTTTCAGGTATTTCCCGTAGCTAATAGTTTTATTTGCACAACATTGGAGCCGGTCTGGGTATTTTTGGTCAGTTTGTTTACCGTTCATTAAGGACACCCACAGGGTACCTGGTACATCTAAGTGAAGGAGGAAGTCACATATACAGCGTGTGGGCTGTAAAGGAATACAGCAAGCCTTACTTTGTATGATTTGTTCACATGCTTTATAAGTGAGTCATGAGACAACGAACACCTGAACTGTAAGTGTGTGTTTACTGCAAACCTAATAATACTATGTTGTAGATCTTTTGTTGAGGAGCATGCTGAGCAGACTGTGTTTATTAGGTGTTAAGGAAACATTTTTTATTAATCCGTTCACATGGATTGTGTTCTGTGACAGAATGAATGCTGCCTGCAGCCCATAGCATTTCTTATCTCTTCTCACAGAGTCTAGGGCAGCAATTTTCTCTAGGTGGATTAATGGTATTGAGCTGGTTGCTCTTTCCTGTGAGTGCTCTTCTCTCTGTATGTATGTATGTATGTATGTGTGTGTGTGTGTGTATATATATATATATATATATATATATATATATATATATATATATATATATATATTGAAGCAATGAAATCCGCACTTCACCACTGAGAGTTCTCAGTATCACAAATAAAAGTTCATAAACACTGGTGCAACACTTTACAAGGCCACCCTCTGTGCATCAAAATACATAGAAGTACAAACACAAAGTGGCACACGGTATAAAGGCTATACCTTTTATAAGAGCAACGTTTTGGGGCCCCTGCCTCTTTCTCAAGCTAATTACAAAGGCAAAAAAACACATCCTTTATAGACCTAACAATAAAACAGGTAACCAATAATCACACATGGGAGGGGTTAACAAAAATTACATCATCACAGCTCATTTTACAAGGAAAAGGAAAAACTTTTTTAACATTAACCCTATATTCATTATGTATGTATTAGGTTCCCTGATTAAAAACAAATGCAGCAAATTACCCACCATTTTAAATATACTAATAAGTATACTTTCACAGGTTATAAATTTCAAATTAATGGAAGAAGATCAAATTCCCTATTGAGCCCCTTGGGAAACAAACTGTTTAAACGCCAGATTCACTTGACTTCCCTATTGACTAAATCCCTATCTCTGTCCCCCCCCTCGTGGTTTTTTGAGGGCACTATCTGTAACAAGATACCTTAATTGGTTGGCCTGATGTCCCATTTTTGCAAAATGTGCAGGTACTGGGAGGTGTAACATTTTATCACTGCGTATGGTCGACTTATGTTGGCAAATGCGTTCTCTTATTCTTTGGGTCGTCTCGCCTATGTACAGAAGCCCACATGGACACTTTTGCGCATACACAACATAGGTCGAACTACATGTGTAATAACCCTTGATATTATATTTTTTCCCTGTATATGGGTGGGAGATGACACCACCCTTAATAATGTTGTTACATTGGGCACAACCCAAACACGGGAATGTGCCATGTTTGGGGGTTCCAAAAAATGTTTTGCTCTGGACATTGGTTGTGGGCGTTGCATGGACCAACTTTTTACCTATAGTATTGCCTCTACGGTACGAGACTCTGGGGTACACCTGGAACTCCTTGATCTCTGGACAGGCTTCTTTTAACAGAAACCAGTTTCTTTTAATAATATTTAACACTTTCCTTCCTCTAGCTAAGAAGTCGTTAAAGACCCCTATCAGAAGTGAAATGATAAATCCAAACAGATTAAATTTTGTAAGTTCCTATAACACAATGAGCAGGAAAGTGTTTACACATAATAAATATAGGGTTAATGTTAAAGATTTTTCCTTTTCCTTGTAAAATGAGCTGTGATGATGTCATTTTTGTTAACCCCTCCCATGTGTGATTATTGGTTACCTGTTTTATTTTTAGGTCTATAAAGGATGTGTTTTTTGCATTTGTAATTGGCTTGAGAAAGGGGCAGGAGCCCCGAAACTTTGCTCTAATAAAAGGTATAGCCTTTATACCGTTTGCCACTTTGTGTTTGTACTTATATATATATATATATATATACATACACATTACATACATATACATATTTAGACATGTATATGTATGTATGTATCTCAATATCTTTGAGACCTTATAATTTTTTTATGCATTATTTTTTTTAATTAATTTTTATTAGACAGTGTTATTATGAGTGTAACTGTACTTTTAAATGTATTTTTATTTGTTCAACATTTTTGCCTTGCATAACAGTTAACCAGAGCTCTGAAGTTGCGCTGTCCCGACGCAAGTTAAATTAAATTTCTCTGAAGTGAAAGCATTTACTTTCAGCTTGTAATACACCCGCTACTTCCGATATGTGCAAAGAGCTGCGATAAACCCCTTTTCACTTGTGTGCAACAGTTAGCACTCGTAATCTAGCCCTAACTATGATAACATTTTAATTATCTTTGTGATCATATTTTTATGATTTTATGAAAGGAACATAAAAACATTATAAAGGGCCAGATTACAAGTTGATTGCAAAATATTGCATCTGCAAAAGCGATATTTGCCCTCAATTTAGTAATACCAGTGCAGGCAAATGTGCGCTAGTATTACGAGTTAGGTGCAATGTGAACATGACCACACGTTCGCATTGCACTGAAGCATTGCGCTCACAAGAGCATGCTTTCATAGGCTCCAATGGGAACTTTGTTCTCATGCCATCAGACACTAGCGTAGCAAAGGGCGGTAAGTCGCACAGGCAGCAAATTTAAATATATCTCTATATGCTTATATACATATATATTTATGTGTTAATATATGTATATAAACATATTAACACTTACATATATGTGTATATAAACATATTAACACTTACATATATGTGTATATAAACATATTAACACTTACATATATGTGTATATAAACATATTAACACTTACATATATGTGTATATAAACATATTAACACTTACATATATGTGTATATAAACATATTAACACTTACATATATATGTGTATATAAGCATATTAACACTTACATATATATGTGTATATAAGCATATACATATATATTTACAAGGAACACACAGTTCCCATACACCGCAATGTAAAGGCACTTTTTTTTCTAACACTCCATACTTGCCACTTTAAACCCCTAAAAACTGCCTAGTGCAGTAGTTTTATATGAAAAAAAAATGCTACATTTTTTTAAAATAAAAAACTAAAAGACCCTTTATTTTTGGGGCATTTGGGGCACTTTGGAAAATTAACCAGAGATCTGATCTCTGGTTAATTTTCTGTGTGCTTATTGCAACCGAGAGCTTGCTGTAGCAATAACCAGCCACTTGTAATGACTGGTTATCTTGCACCTGCACATGGGCAAATTTGCCTGTTTGCTGGGGCGCAATAAATTAGTGCTCCACTTGTAATCTAGCCCTTAGACTTGTTTTGCTAGTTTTAGGTGTATTTTAACAGTTACAATAAATATAAAACCATAAATAATTATGTGAAAGATAAAAAAATGTCACAGAAAACATTTGAGAAGCCAGATTAGTGTGTAAAGTAGCCAGTCAGAGCCTAGAAGAGCCCCGTAGAATGAATTGTCCAATAAATAAATCCCTTTCAAGTACACAGTCAGGTCAGATAAAGTTAGGTCATTTAAAAAACAGTACAAGTTAGTTTCTATCATATCAGCTTCTAGGAGACGGCTGAACTTTGGACTAGGGGCCTTGAAAATAGGCCATTCTGTTACTCCTTTATTCTGTTTGGCTAAAACATAAAACATTGGCTTTACTGACTTAATGGGGCCGATTTATTGATGTGCGGACAGACATGATCCGCTGTAGTGGATCATGTCCACTGCACATCGATAAATGCCGACAGCATACGCTGTCGACATTTATCATTGCACAAGCATTCCTTGTGAAATGCTTGTGCAATGCTGCCCCCTGCACATTCGTGGCCGCTAGAAGGAGGTGTCAATCAACCTGATCGTATGCAATCTGGCGGATTGCTGTCCGCCGCCTCAGAGGTGGCGGAAGAGTTAAGGAGCAGCGGTCTTAAGACCGCAGCTTCTTAAAGGGACATGAAACCCAAAAAATGTATTTTATGATTCAGACAGAGAAAATAGTTTTTAACAACATTCTAATTTACTTCTATTATCTAGATTGTTTCATTCTCTTTATATGATTTGTTCAAGGAGCAGCAATGCGCTACTGGTTTCTAACTGAACACATGGGTGAGCCAATGACAATTGGTATATATATATGCAGCCACCAATCAGCAGCGATAACCTAGGTTCTTTGCTGCTCCTGAGCTTGCCTAGATAAATCTTTCAGCAAATGATAACAAGAGAAGGAAGCAAATTATATAATATAAGTAAAATGGAAAGTTGTTTAAAATTGCATCATCTATCCGAATCATGAAAGAAAAAAATTGTGTTTCATGTCCCTTTAACTCCTGTTTCCGGAGAGCCTGAAAGCTCGTGCAGAAACAGCTGCATTAAGGGCCATTTGGGCCTTGATAAATCGGCCCCGTTGACTTTATTTTCATTGGTATATTAATCTTAATCACTTCTTTATATGGTGACATTAAGATGCATTATTTAGTCAATTTTTATTGTTATGAAAATAATTTATCAGGCTGTTGTTAACTTAATAGAGAAAATATATTGTGAGCAAGATACATGCACACTATGGGGGATATTTATCAAAGGTCTGTTGGACCTGATCCGACAGTGCGGATCAGGTCCGACAGACCTCGCTGAATGCGGAGAGCAATGCGCTCTCCGTATTCAGCATTGCACCAGCAGCTCTTGTGAGCTGCTGGTGCAACGCCGCCCCCTGCAGATTCACGGCCAATCGGCTGCCAGCAGGGGGTGTCAATCAACCCGATCGTATTAGATGGGGTTGAATTGTGGCAATCTCTGTCCGCCTGCTCTTTTGACCGCTGCTTCATAACTGGTTTTTCTGGCGAGCCTTCAGGCTCGCCAGAAACATCGGGCTTCAAGCTCAGTACGGAGCTTAATAGATATGCCCCTATTTGTTTTGTGTACACCAACAGCTGCACATGTGCACAGACATGAAGCTTTTTTTTTTTTGTGTGTGTTTTTAATAGACCTTCTTGCTAGCGTCTAAAGATAACTGTTGTGTTCTTCTTCAGTGAACATATAACAGCCCCTCCTACTTTGTAAGCTTTAATCAACTTGAATACTGTGTGATCAATGGAGGAACAGGCAGAAACATTTAAAATTTCAAGGCCCAGCTGTAGATTGTAAATATATGGGGATAAAATATGTATTTTTTATTCTTTTCATATTAATTCAGAAATCTGTAATAGACTATTCCCCATAGATGGGATTCCCTAACCCCTGCTTAGTATAATGCTTGTATGGTGTAAGTAGTTTATTTGAGAATCATTTTTATTTTTCATGGGGTTCCGTATGGTTTGGTTGTTACGGGAACTTACAGTGGATGAATGAAAGTGGTATTCAACATTATTGAAAAAATATAATGCCCTCGGTTACAAGTGGAGCGCTATTGATGCTGCAGGGTGTGCTGTCAATATTGTGGGTTTGTGCTAAAATTAGCAAGCAATCAGGTATTACAAGTTCATGGCAAAACAGAATGTTTAGCGCAGCCAAAATCTCTTTAGCAAGCCCTGTACTATCACTGGATAGCCATAAAGAGCAAAATATTGCTTAGAAGTTGTGAGTTATATGTTGTGCTCAAGAGCCACACATAACATTGCTAAAAAAAATTAGCATGACTTGATACTTGATATAAGGCATGATTAGAATATAGGGAAGACCCTAAGTAGAGGTTTAAAGCTAGCACTCATTCCTATGAAATTAGTCAGGTAGTTAAAAGCAAATACTTTATTGTGTAATATAGTTAAAAAGGAGAATACAAACTCATAATTGTACCAAATGTTAACCAACCATTAATAATTAAGTGAGACTATTATGTTAGATCACCACCCTGTTTCCTGGCCGATATCAGCTTTCCTTGGCTTCAGGTGACAGAGTTGACTAGCATATTAAATAGTTCAATTAAATTAAAATAAAAGTGCAAGGATTCAATGCACTTTCAGCACAAATGCGTTTCGGCTGTCTTTGCAGCCTTTTTAAATGTGATAATGACAAACCGAGGCCTGGGTGCTGCCCCTTTATATACACATAACCCACAAAGAAATAATCCAATAGCATCTCGTGAATATTATACGCCCATATGCTTGCCAATTGTTGTGATATAAGCGTCACTGAGTGGGCATGTGGTTAAGCCATCCATTGATTGGATATTACATAGCATGTTTACGTTAGAACACGGATTGCATTAAACTAACAGTGATTAGGTTATTGCTGTCAATATGTCTCTTCCTAATAGTGTTAAGTCCATTCTATATGTTGTACAACAACATTCAATATTGGAACGTACTTATAGGTGGCTACGTATACATTGGGGTCAATATGTAAATGTCACTCAGTGGGAGTATAGTAAGCCATCCATTGATTACGTAACATGTTTATGTTTAACCACAGATTACAATGAACTTGCAGAAATTTGATCTTAGCTTTCAATATGTCTCCTCATTATAGTATTAAGTCCCTCAATTGCTATATCCAACATCTGACGATGCTGAGCTGTATTTATAGGAGGTTACGTGTGTATTGGGGTGTAGACGATGAATCGTGCGAATTTACCCTCCAATATCATAGAGATTGTCACAATCCAATTAAACATAGTTATGGATCTGTGGATGCAGGGTAATTCCCTAGCTAGAGGGTAATGCAGAAGCAGTCTCATATAAGAGGCATATAAATTAGCCATCTCGTGAGTAGCATCTAATATACATAGCAATAGGATCGATTGTCCTGTGTATAGTCCCAAGGATTCTTAGCGGATTGTTATCTCTATATTGCGATATAATAATAAACCCCTTTATATCTCTGCCGAGACACATTAGTTCATGAATTTGGTCCTAATTCCACAGAGGCTATGGTATAGTGATGGATATTATTGTGGTCATAAATTGTGTATGGGCAGCACTTTTAAATGGTGAAACTTTCAATTAGTATAATGAGTCTCTAAGAGTAGCCTTAAGTTACCAAATTGTGGACATCCTGTATTGAGTGCAAATGGGTGGAAATATATTACTCATCCATAGAGCCCACCATAGTTTGTATACAAATTGGGAGGAATTCCATAATTGAGACTAGAAGTCATATCTACATACTCAGCACCCTTGCCAATTAATTGTATGTGTGTATAAGTGACAGTCATGAAATATTGGTATAGTTAGACCATATCAATTCCTTTGCTGTGTATTCGGACACTTACTGATTAACACAGACTAAACTGACTTGTGTTGTAGGGAATAAAATACCCTCAGTATCAAATTCTGATATTTTAGGGGACTGGTTACAACCGTTAAAAGAACTTAAGAAAATTCGGGAAAAAAAATTAAAGGACAGTGGAACATAGGCATGTATGACTTCTATCAGAAAAATAATGCTATACCTAGAGGCTTACGCCTGAAAATGTTCCCATCATTTTGTGACTTAAACTGGAGCTTAAGACTAAATGGGAAGGAACACTTACTGAATGCTCCTTAAAACTAATTGGATATCTTGTAGAATATGAAACTGATAAACTTAAAGAAGCGACTCAGGAAATCACCAAAATCACCAAAAACTAAAAGCGAGGTAGAAAAATTCGCCAAATTTATCTCAGATAAAAAAGACAGAAAGATTGATAGGGATCTAACAGACTATGCTCAGGGGAAGGTATATTCTTGGAGCAATAGTACCAATAAATAGCAAGACTCTGACTGTACAGACAAAGAGTATGACTCCACCGATGCCAAACTCTCAGAAGGCGAACAAATTCCCAAGCCCATACTAATCAAAAAGACCAAACCACACATTAATCTTGGCAGTACCCCTTAGGCGTAGGACTAGGAGGGGAAGAGGGAATACAACCTCGCACAAGGCGACAGGTACGATTCAGCCAGAAAACACAATCTCACAACTACAAGAACCAATCCCACAAAGAGAAATAAATGACCCTAACAAAGAGAACATGAACCTTAACATTATCAACCTATCAGACAAAACACTGACATCAGCACACATTTCTGCACTCAAAAAAGGTCTATCCTTTGTACCGACCAACCAAATAGATACATTTGAGGCAATCAAATATACACATCTATTTGTCAGAAAAATATTATTGAGAAAGTACTTCTCTAATACAGAAGACCCCAATACTCTATCTCCAACTGATGATACAGCATTGAATGACCTAATCACTCTTTTTAGGAGACCATGATGATGAAACAAATTAACCAACCAATAACAGTTGGTGTAAAATACTGAAATCCAAATCACAATTTATCCCCCCAAGTAATATATCACCCCAGTCAGTCACATTCCTAAACCTAGTTTGTAATGACATACTGACTATGAATAAATCTAAACAGAACATTGAAGATAACTTGTCTAAGTCAGAAACAGAGGCTTTCAGGGAATTATCTAGCTGGACTGACGTACAAATAAAAAATAGTGATAAGGTAGGAAACATAGTGATATGGCCTACAACTATGTATGTAGAGGAGGCCACAAGACAGTTGAATAACTCTAAGTGTCACAAAAGACTATTGGGGAATCCAACAGAAATCTTTCTTGAGAACTACAATACTCTGATTAATACTGATCTTTCTAAGAATGTAATTGACAAAAAAGAACATACTTATTTGCCAGTAAACAATCCAAAAATCCACAAACATATTTCTTGTCCCCGGGGAGACCTATTGTTTCTGGAATTGGATCCCTAACGGATGTTGATGCAAGACTAAGAAATATAGTGGAAGATCTTCCTTCCTATGCAAGAGATACAATGCATATACTAAACAAAATCCAGAACATTTAGATGAACCAGAACTCTATACTTGTTACTTGTGATGTTGAGTCATTGTATACAAGTATACAGACTGAATGGGGGATTAAAGCAGTTGCACACTTTCTAGAAAAAGAAGCAGAATTATATGTGGAAATTAAAGAATTCATTATAAGGCTCTTAAAGTTTTTTTTTTTTGCCTTCGACAACAACTTTTTCTTGCAAATCTGTGGCACTGCTATGGGCACTTCATGTGCACCGACTTATGCGAATATATACCTAGGCTGGTGGGAAGAAATGGTAGTGTTCCATAATTCCCTGAGGAACTATACTCAGTATATCACCCACTGGTTTAGGTATATAGATGACATTTTATTTGCATGGAAAGGTCCAGTGGAACTATTGGAAGATTTTGTGAAAACATTCAACACAAATCCTTTTGGGCTATTCAATTACAGAAAAGGTAGAATTTCTAGATTTAACCATATACAAGCATGATGACCAATTGACTACTGAGGCATATAGGAAACCTACAGCCACAAACAATATACTACATGCCAGTAGTCACCATCACCCCTCTACTGTTAGGGGTCTGCCATATGGGGAATACCTAAGAATTAGATGAAACTGTACAAATCTAGAATCATTCAGGAATTCAGCCGTAAAGTTAAGAGAAAGACTATTACAACATGGCTATTTGAAGAAACTCCTGGCCAGGGCCTACCAAAAGGCATTGGCTAAGTATAGGTCTGAACTCCTTAAACCCAAAGAGCGGTTTGTTTCATACTCTAAATCTCTGAGATTTATATCTACATATAACTGCCAAAGTGAGAAATTGATCACTATTGTAAACAAATATTGGCATGTTCTTCAAAGTAGTGAGGAACTACAAACACTCCTACCTGATAGACCATCATTCACATTCAAGAGAGCCAAAAACCTAACTGATAACCTGACAACAAGCCACTTTGATAGGAATAGAAACAAAAAACCTATCTATAAAGATACTCTATCCCTTGTGGACATTGCAAAACATGTCAATTTACAAATAAGAAGTAAAAAAAAAGTAGTACGATATTAAATCATACGATAGGGTGCGCTATACTAATGCACGAGAATTGTGCGTGTTATCTGTGCTGGCGTGTCAACAAAATAAATTCAAAATATGGATCTAATAATGATCATAAATTGTAATATTGTGTTTGTGTTAGTACTTGTATGAAAAAATACACAAATGGAATAAAATTTACCAACAAAAAGTTTCTAGTGTGTATGTCTAAAAAACTGGATGTGTCTAGTTTGGTGAATATATGGCTCGCATAAATAGTAGTGTATACTCAAAAAAACCTCATCCCATACAATGGGCATATGATGTGGATAAAGTGATAAAATATTACATATATTGACAATAAATTGAATATTTGAAAATAAATGAAAATACAAATGAATTTGAATTCACAATAAAGTGCAGAGTCAATGATAGATAAGTGAAATTGACACTGTCGGAATCAATAGTTCTGGAAGGCTGCTCCACTCCAAACCGGTGGTAAATCGGGTGGACTGAAAAATTGAAAGCACAAAGAGAGAGCGCCTAATGGTGTAATATCGTCAAGATCAAAAATGATACAAACATAAAAAGTATCTGCCAAGTGGATACTCACAAAGAGCTTAGCACTCGCAAGTAGTGCATACAGGCGGGCTGACCTTTGTACAGCAGTCAGTACGCTGAATGTATGGAAGTCGTGTCGGAGATCTGTTATGATAGAAAAAGAACACAGAAGACCAATGGTGCAATATCGTCTAAACCCAGATGGACACGGCAAAAGACACAGTTTCAGCAAGATGTATACTCACAATGGAGTTGGCACTCGCAAGTAGTGCATTTGGGCAGGCTGACCTTAATACAGCAGTCAGTACGCTGATTGTTTGTAGCTGTTATCGGCTCAGGCTTGTCCTCCGCACCCAGCGTGTGTACTGAATTCTCAGCTGTGGCTCAACTGTTCTCTGAGGGAAGGAAATCCTCTAGGTATGACGTAGACACACCAAAAAATGCACCTGGAGCTTGGTGAAGGCTCAGAACACACACAGTGCATACAAGTTGTTGTTCAGATTAGTTGGTCACAGAATAAAAACGGATGACTAAAAAATATATTTAAAATCACCAATAAAAAAGGAAGTCAGCGGACAAAATGTTAGGTAAAAATAATTTAAAAGAAATTTATTTAAGAGCTAAATACAACGCGTTTCTCGGCCGATAAACGCGTTGTCGGCCGAGAAACGCGTTGTATTTAGCTCTTAAATAAATTTCTTTTAAATTATTTTTACCTAACATTTTGTCCGCTGACTTCCTTTTTTATTAGTGATTTTAAATATATTTTTTAGTCATCCGTTTTTATTCTGTGACCAACTAATCTGAACAACAACTTGTATGCACTGTGTGTGTTCTGAGCCTTCATCAAGCTCCAGGTGCATTTTTTGGTGTGTCTACGTCATACCTAGAGGATTTCCTTCCCTCAGAGAACAGTTGAGCCACAGCTGAGAATTCAGTACACACGCTGGGTGCGGAGGACAAGCCTGAGCCGATAACAGCTACAAACAATCAGCGTACTGACTGCTGTATTAAGGTCAGCCTGCCCAAATGCACTATTTGCGAGTGCCAACTCCATTGTGAGTATACATCTTGCTGAAACTGTGTCTTTTGCCGTGTCCATCTGGGTTTAGACGATATTGCACCATTGGTCTTCTGTGTTCTTTTTCTATCATAACAGATCTCCGACACGACTTCCATACATTCAGCGTACTGACTGCTGTACAAAGGTCAGCCCGCCTGTATGCACTACTTGCGAGTGCTAAGCTCTTTGTGAGTATCCACTTGGCAGATACTTTTTATGTTTGTATCATTTTTGATCTTGACGATATTACACCATTAGGCGCTCTCTCTTTGTGCTTTCAATTTACAAATAGCCTTTAAAAGGGCCTTTTGCGGGGCATTGCCCCAAAGTAATCAGTTCTTTTACCTGTAAAAGAAAAAATACAATATCCCCCCCAACATTAAAACCTACCACCCATACACCCCTACTCTAAAACCCACCCAATCCCCCCTTAAAAAAAACTAACACTAACCCCCTGAAGATCTCCCTACCTTGAGTCGTCTTCACCCAGCCAGGGTGTTTAGACTTGGGGTTCATGTTAGGGTGTTAGGTGCAGACATAACATTAATTTCCTCATAGGAAACAATGGGGCTGCGTTAGGAGCTGGACGCTGCTTTTTTGCAGGTGTTAGGTTTTTTTCCAGCCAGCTCAGCCCCATTGTTTCCTATGGGGAAATTGTGCACGAGCCCGTTTAGCCAGCTTACCGCTACCGTAAGCAACGCTGGTATTGAGGTGAGATGTGGAGCTAAATTTTGCTCTATGCTCACCTTTTTGCAGCTAACGCCAGGTTTACAAAAACCTGTATTACCAGCGTTGGCTTAAGGTAGCGTTAGAAAAAACTCATAATCTTGCCGAAAGTGTTTTAAAGGGATATGGTATATTACAAGGTGTTTGTGAAGGGCTCAAAGGTGTATATACTGTATATATATATATATATATATTTTTTTTATATATATATATATATGTGTGTGTGTGTGTGTGTGTGTGTGTATTTGTATGTGTGCATGCATATTTATGTGTATGTTTGTATTCACATACCTATATACATACACACACAAATACACACACACCTTTGAGCCCTTCACAGTCAAACATTGTGCCATATAACATATGAAATAGTATTGTTCTTTACTCAGAATTTTTTTTATGTGAGTGTGTATATATAGAAATATATATATACACAAATAAAGTGAAGATTGTAGTTAGTGCTGGGTCCAGTATACTTATTAGGGACCAGATTACAAGTGGAGCGCTAAATATCAATCTTTTTCTGGCTTTTTGCACGTGATAGAAATAGCACATGTATTATGAGTCGAAAGTAAACACGTTCGTTTGAGCACAATCACAATTTACGCTCATCAGGTTAGCGTGACTTGAGAGCTTGCGTAAAAGGTAGGTGAAGAAAAAAGGGGCATAATACAACATAAAAAACATGTAAAAGTACAGTTACACTCATATAAACACTGTCTGATACTAAACATTTTTTTTTAGATTTATTAAAAAGTTAAAAGGTCTCAAAAATATATGGTATAAGGTGTTTGAGAAAAAAGGGCTTCAAAGGTCTTAACCATATATATGCATACATACTTTATATACATATTTTATAATGATTTTAAATGTGTATTTACTGTAAATATATCACATTCCAATTTTCTTCACAAAGGGGAATATGTTCTATGTATTTTTAAATAGATATCTCCCCAGGGTCACATACAAATGCATACAAAAATAGAAGTGCTCTACCAGGAATGAACAGCACAGTAGCTTGTTCTATGGCAAGTTACCACATAGGAGCAGCCTCTTTTAGCCAAGTTGTGCTTTTCACAGAGGTAAACTTTCCAGTATATTAGTCTGATCCTGCCGATTAAGGCCAGCCCAAACCCAAAATACCAGGCAATTCTCCTCTGAACAAGGGACATGACAACCCCAGAGAATCGTTTCAGCTTTCTGTGGGCCTCGTCAGTGAGGTGCAGCCATATTCCTCTAAGCACACTGGGCAAGGAGTCCTCGTCTGGTTTCCCCCCTAACCCTTAGGAAGACCTCCCCAGGGTCAAAATACAAATGCATACAAAGAAAGAAGTGCTCTAACAGGAACGAACAACAGCTAAGTAGCTTGTTCTATGGTAAATTACAAGCTAGGAGCAGCCTCTCTTAGCCCAGCTGTGCTTGTCACAGAGGTAAACTTTTTTCAAGTTTATTAGTCTCATCCTACCAAGTAAGGTCAGTCAAGCCCAGAAATACTAGGAAATTCTCCTCTGAATGAGGAACATGACAACCCCAGGCGATCGTTTCGGCCTTTTGTGGCCGAAAACGATTGTGGGCCATGTATATATATAGGCAAAACACACTTGTCTTTGTTATATAGATAGATAAATAACAAAATAACAAGAGTATTGCATTGTATTTGTATACATTTAAATGTACAGTATATATGTACAGTATCCCACAAAAGTGAGTAAACCACATTTTTGTAAATATTTTATTATATCTTTTCATGTGACAACACTGAAGAAATTACACTTTGCTACAATGTAAAGTAGTGAGTGTGAACCCTGTATAACAGTGTAAATGTGCTGTCCCCTCAAAATAACTCAACACACAGCCATTAATGTCTAAACCTTTGGTAACAAAAGTGAGTACACCCCTAAGTGGAAATGTCCAAATTGGGCCCAAAGTGTCAATATTTTGTGTGGACACCATTATTTCAAGCACTGCCTTAACCCTCTTGGGCATGGAGTTCACCAGAGCTTCACAGGTTGCCACTGGAGTCCCCTTCCACTCCTCCATGATGATATCACGGAGCTGGTGGATGTTAGAGACCTCGCGCTCCCTCACCTTCCATTTGAGGATGCCCCACAGATGCTCAATAGGGTTTAGGTCTGGAGATATGCTTGGCCAGTCCATCACCTTTACCCTCAACTTTTTTTAGCAAGGCAGTGGTCGTCTTGGAGGTGTGTTTGGGGTTACTGGCCTGCGGCCCAGTCCCCAAAGGGAGGGAATCATGCTCTGCTTCAGTATGTCACAGTACATGTTGGCATTCATGGTTCCCTCAATGAACTGTAGCTCCCCAGTACTAACAACACTCATGAAGGCACAGACCATGACACTCCCACCACCATGGTTGACTGTAGGCAAGACACACTTGCCGCCACACACGCTTGACACCATCTGAACCAAATAAGTTTTTCTTGGTCTCATCGGACCACAGGACATGGTTCCAGTAATCCATGTCCTTAGTCTGCTTGTCTTCAGCAAACTGTTTGCGGGCTTTCTTGTGCATCATCTTTAGAAGAGGCTTCCTTCTGGGATGACAATCATGCAGACCAATTTGATGCAGTTTGCGGCGTATGATCTGAGCACTGACAGGCCTGTTCTAAGTGGAACCTGTCCTGTGAAACCACTGCATGGTCTTGCCCACCGTGCTGCAGCTCAGTTTCAGGGTCTTAGCAATCTTCTTATAGCCTACGCCATCTTTGTGTAGAGCAACAATTCTTTTTTTCAGATCCTCAGAGAGTTCATTTCCATGAGGTGCCATGTTGAACTTCCCGTGACCAGTATAAGAGAGAGTGTGAGAGCGATAACACCAAATTTAACACACCTGCTCCCCATTCACACCCTGAGACCTTGTAACACTAATGAGTCACATGACACTGGGGAGGGAAAATGGTTAATTTGGCCCTATTTGGACATCCACTTAGGGGTGTACTCACTTTTGTTACCATTGGTTTAGACATTAATGGCTGTGTGTTAAGTTATTGTGAGGGGACAGCAAATTTACACTGTTATACAGGCTGTACACTCACTACTTTACATTGTAGCAAAGTGTAATTTCTTCAGTATTGTCACATGAAAAGATATAATAAAATATTTACAAAAAATGTGAGGGGTGTACTCACTTTTGTGGGATACTATATATATATATATATATATATATATATATATATATATATATATATATATATATATATATATATATATATATATATATATATATATATATACAGTGTATATATAGGTATTAGTGATGTGCAAAGGATTTTTTTTTTCATTTCTGTAAAATTCTAATTTTCCTTTTTGTTCATTTACGTTCATCACCATATTTGTTTCAAACTAATTTTGTTTGAACTTTTCGTTTCAAACTAAAATTTTATTTTGAGCTACAGTGCAGATTCTTGCTATTTTTCTTTATCTGAAGCTGTGATCAGCTATAATAGCTTTACTTTTGTAATACTATGTAATTCTTAAAGGGACAGAAAACCTCAAAAATGTAATTCATAATTTGGATAGAACATACAATTTAAAACCACTTTCAAATGTACTTTTATTATCAAATATGCTTAATTCTTTTGTTATCCTTTTGCTAAAGAAACAGTATTGCACAACTGGTAGCTAGCTGAACACATCTAATTAGCCAATCACAAGAGACAAATGTAGAAAGGAACCAATCAGCATCTAGCTTCCACTAGTGTAGGATTTGTGTGTATTAATTCTAAACAATGGATAACTGCACTTCTGAAAATAGAAGTATTTTTAAAACTGTCTTAACATTGCATGTTCTATCTGATTCTTGCAAGTTTTATTTTGACTTTCCTATCCCTTTAAAATTATTCTTTTATTTATACATCTAATTTCTGTGCACTGCATTTTTAGTTAAAACTAAAAAAAAAAATCTTGAAGGTACAGTAACAGTAACTAGTATACTATACTGCATGTTTCTATACTTACAGGGACATGAAACACATATTTTTTATTCATGATTCATGTTGAATATGCACTTTTAAGCAACTTTCCAATTTAGTTATTTTATCTAATTTGCTTCTTTTAATAGGTATCCTTTGTTGAAAAGCAAACCTACAGGTAGGCTGAGGCTCAGAAGCAGTAAGGGAGCTAGCGGATGATTGATGGATGCACATATATGTCTCTTCTCATTGGCTTAACAATGTGTTCAGCTAGCTCTCTCAAAGTAGTTGTTAGGCGTTGTTTTCAGGAGGGGAGTGTCAGTTCAGAACTGGGCATCGGGCACACCGTACCAACTGGAAATTAATACATTATTTGTTCGGGATCACCATGAGAATAGATTTCAGACCACGCAGCTATGATTCCAAAAGCTATTCTGTTTATTGCAAGTTGAAAGGCACGTCTTATAGCCAACAGTTACAGTATATGGGGTTAACAAGTGACGTATTCATAACTACATCATCTTACATAGTATTTCTGCAAGAACAAAGAAACTCATTTAAAATATAATTGGAAGAAAAGGAGTGTTAGGGATTAATTTCTACAGAAATACCTAACTTCAGATAACAGTAAATCTGGGCCTCATAGCCCAGCACAAATCAAGGCCGTTTGACATCTTGTAGAGATAACAATGCATCCAAGCACATCGTCAGGGTCATTCTCAGGGCTAGCTATGCAAGTCTCCCTTACTAGTGATGTCGCGAACCTAAAACCGCCGAACCAGGTGAACCACCATAGACTTCAATAGGCAGGCGAATTTTAAAACCCACAGGGACTCTTTCTGGAAACAAAAGTGATGGAAAAGTTGTTTCAAGGGGACTAACACCTGGACTGTGGCATGCCGGAGGGGGATCCATGGCAAAACTCCCATGGAAAATTACATAGTTGATGCAGAGTCTGGTTTTAATCCATAAAGGGCATAAATCACCTAACATTCCTAAATTGTTTGGAATAATGTGCTTTAAAACATCAGGTATGATGTTGTATCATTCAGGTAGTGTAAGGTTTTTTTTTTTTTTAAATGTACACTACTGTTTTAGCAGATATGACTTGCACTGGTGTGACACTGTGCCCTGGCAGGACCTGGAGCGCACACGTGTGAGGGAAACTGACTGCTATTATTTCACAATAAAAAAGTTTTTTTTTTTTTTAAATGTATGTACACTACTGTTTTAGCAGATATGACTTGCACTGGTGTGACACTGTGCCCTGGCAGGACCTGGAGCGCACACGTGAGGGAAACTGACTGCTATTATTTCACAGTAAAAAAAGTTTTGTTTTTTTTAAATGTATGTACACTACTGTTTTAGCAGATTTGACTTGCACTGGTGTGACACTGTGCCCTGGCAGGATCTGGAACGCACACGTGTGAGGGAAACTGACTGCTATTATTTCACAGTAAAAATATGGTTATTTTTTTTTTAAATGTATGTACACTACTGTTTTAGTAGATATGACTTGCACTGGTGTGACACTGTGCCCTGGCAGGACCTGGAGCGCACACGTGTGAGGGAAACTGACTGCTATTATTTCAAATTAAAAAAAGTTTTTTTTTTTTTTTAAATATACACTACTGTTTTAGCAGATATGACTTGCACTGGTGTCACACTGTGCCCTGGCAGGACCTGAAACGCACACGTGTGAAGTAAACTGACTGCTATTATTTCAAATTAAAAAAAGGTTGTTTTTTTTTTTTAAATGTACACTACTGTTTTAGCAGATATGACTTGCACTGGTGTCACACTGTGCCCTGGCAGGACCTCAAACGCACACGTGTGAAGGAAAATGACTGCTATTATTTCAAATTAAAAAAAGTTTTTTTGTTTTTTTTAAATGTACACTACTGTTACACCAGATATGAGTGGTGGCACTGGGCAAGTGGGCACAGTATACGCTGTGAGCCTGAGCTGGCAGGCAGGCTGCAATTAGATTACACAGGGAAAAAAAAAAAAGAAGACTGATGTTCTAGCCCTAAAAAGGGCTTTTTGGGGTGCTGTCCTTACAGCAGAGATCAGATGAGTCCTTCAGGACTGTAGTGGACACTGAATACACTAGCCTAGCTATCGATTTCCCTATTAAATCAGCAGCA
This sequence comes from Bombina bombina, assembly GCF_027579735.1. Classification (NCBI taxonomy): domain Eukaryota; kingdom Metazoa; phylum Chordata; class Amphibia; order Anura; family Bombinatoridae; genus Bombina; species Bombina bombina. Next base: position 780,582,252 of record NC_069501.1, on the reverse strand, counting down.
GCTACACTGTCCCTCCTCTCACTAAGAATGCAGGCTCCGAATGAATCTAAAATGGATGCTGTCCAGGAGGTGGGAGGGTCTGGGAGGGAGTGTCTGCTGCTGATTGGCTGGAATGTGTCTTGTGACTGTGAGCTACAGGGTCAAAGTTTACTCAATGATGACGAATAGGGGGCGAATCGAACATCACATATGTTCGCCGTCGGCTGCGAACGCGAACATGCTATGTTCGCTGCAAACTATTCGCGGCAGAACTGTTTGCGGCATCACTATCCCTAACATCAGCATATTTCTCACTACATAATAACTGCTATAATAAAAGATTATTGAGACAAGATGGATGTCGAAGACAAAATGGCGCTGGTCATGCTAACAATTCCTAACATACCACCCTTTTATTCTAACAGAATAACAAAAAAAAATGAAAAGCACAGAATTATACTATGGTAACGTGAATCTATGTGAGAATACTGTACAATTTGTCACTACACATAGGTGCGGCCTCTCCAATATTCTCCGTCTACCTTCCAACATCCCCAAACTACTGGTCTATCTGCACAAAGACCCAACCAGCCCCCCCATCTACCCCCAAACGACACTGCATGTTTTATTTCTCCACCTGCATTACTAGCACCCCCCATATTTCCAACAGTTTCTTGCTCTGTACATTCTCCACAGTGAAGCATGACATGGGAACAGCACAAATGTCTCTAGGTGGCCTCTGATCACTTTAAGAACAGTCTTTGTCTATTTAGAGCACTTCACCTTCCTCAGACACTTTGCTTTAATACAGTTAATTTGCAGTAGGGGTGCTTATCCAGTGTTCTTCCACAGGGAGATGCTGGAAGTCTGATGGTTTGTTCATGGGGTAGACAAGGTAGCCAGTGGATCCCCATAGCAAGCAGACACTCGAATCAGAAGGAGTCTAAGAAGGAAACAAAAACAGCACAAGATGAGTACACACCCCAATACAATCACAATTATGTCCCAATAAAACTTCTTTCATCTTTTTTTAAGCATCACAATTCCTTTAGCTGAACTCATCCTATGTCATTTAAAATCAAGAAAACATTGTTGATATATAATACAAACTAAATACATTTGATACTTTTACAGAGAATAATTCACAGCTTCTCTATACAATTTGAATGATACTTCATGAATACTAAGCAAGTGAAAAACTGCTAGACTTCATCAAGAGGCTGAATGGCTATGCTAAAACTTATGCTAAGGCCTGCCCTGTAGCAAAAATGAAAAAATAAAACAGTCAATAAAAATATTTTCTTAAAAAAATGAATCTCTTTACACTGTCACTTTGAACTATTAAAAATAAAAGAACCTAGTTTTGATTTATTCTGCACAGCTACTATCTATAATGTTTATAATTCTCCAACTATAATCTTAATAGTCAACAATCTCATCTGATATAAACACTGCTAGTTTACTAATTATTTTATGCAACCTAAATTCTCTCACACTCCTGTATGAGGAAAGAATACAATCATAACATTATTTAAAACTACAAAATTTCTTAAAGGTAAACACATCTTTATGGAAAAATAATTCCTTTCATTGACAAACCTCTGGAACTACAAAATTCAAATTGCAGATACTATACCAATTAATAAAAGGGAAACAAACTACGTTTTATTTCATAAACTATATATATGCTACTCCCAAAACAAATATTTCTCTGTATAAGTAATATAAACTTCTAGCTGAGACATGTCCTCATTGCGTTCCATAGGGTGGAGGGTCTAAAATATTCTGATATATTGCAGCATTTTCTTTAAACTATAAAGGTGCAAACATATTTTCTATACTCAGTGTGCCATTCAATAGGTTACAATACTGCAAGGTTTAGAGTTACACTTATCTAAAGGGTTACTTTGTTTAAGTACATAAACTACAATGTGCACTATAAGGCATGATTCTCTGTAGACAAAACTATATGACTTCTTATAACTAATATGATCAACAAAAATAACACAAATACAAGAGCATATAAAACAAGAAATTTAAGTAAATGAGTTAAAACAATACTCCCCTAATTTAATTGGTTGCCCCTGTAACAGCATAACAGGTCCTCAATATCAACCGGCAAGGCACAGTTCAAAGAAGGATAGTCTTTATGTTCTGATGACACACATCAGAGGAAACAGTCATGGATTACCCAGAGTCCAGTTCTGGGGCTGGTACCAGCATGCAAAGCAAAGAATGGATCCAAAGATAGTTCAGCAACTTTTACTGCAGTATGGTGGTTAAAACATGCTTGACAAAAGGTCTTTTATCTTCATTTTTTCTCCCTTTAAAAGGTCTACTTGCATTCAATCTTCAATCTTTTGGAGAGTGCACTATGGAATTTTATCTGTACAGATTTTGCCTAAATATGAACAACTCAAAAATAATTCAGTTAGTGTCTTTAATCTCTGGATACAGCTTCATGATCTCATCCTGCAAATACAAATATTGTGTTAAGAACAAAATAGAAAAATAAAAACATTTTAGGTTCACTTTCTTACTTAAAAAAATAATAATCACCCAAATCACATAAAGATACTCATCAATACTCATCAATACATCCCCTTGTTTGCGTGAAACATCCCATGTGGCACGCAAACACAAGATAACACAAAACTAAAAGACAAATCATGCACTCCACTCATGCATGCAGAACACTATTCTCAATAGCAAGCAAAATCAAATACACCTCACTATTCAATATTCCATTCATACAGCACGCTTCCACACAAAGTCACAAAAGAGAAAAACATAGCAATCTCTTAGAAAACAGTTAAAACCACTTGTCCATTCCACAAAACAAAACATTAACAGCCGACACAAACTTTAAACAACCCCAATTAACCTGAAATTCAACACATATACTTACATTCACTGAAACACAGCACTCGCAAAACACTACAAATAATTAAAATCCTATAACAACCATCTATACCCTGGTTCTGCAAATTCTACCATGCACAATACTATAAGATCATACTAATAATACAATCACTTCAGATGATCAATAAACTCCAGTTGCATATTTACAAATAAAAATCCCTAACCATAAGTTTAAAAAGGAACACACAAAATCATGTGTGGCACAAATAATTTGTGAAAAACTCTAGAATCCAGTCTATACTATTACATAACCAAAATTTTAATAAATACACAATTATTGGATTTAACTGTGTTGGATAATTTGTTATTCACCATTTTGCAGCTCTCTAGCCAAATATAACAATTGCATATAACAAAAAAATTAGCTTTCTACAAAAGAACAATAATAAAATTTCCCCTTTAAATTGTTCCCAATAATCCATTGGCCTTGCTTATAATAAAAAAATGTATACTGACGTTCATTAAATAGCCCAAGGAAACACAGCCAGCATAAAAAACACACTCACAGCGGGGTGCAGGCTAGTTAAAGGGACATTTTACCCAAATTAAAAACTATCTTTAATTGAAACTGCTGACACAGTTAAATATACTAGTGTTAGGCCCATAGTAAACCTCATTTTCTCTCTCTGTAAATATTTCTTTAAAATCTCAGATTTTATATCAGTTTGCCTAGTTTCCGCTAGTCTCACAGATCGCAACACCAAGATTGAAGACAATTTATCAGTTCAGTTTGCATTACAGAGAGAATTAAGTTACACTGTGTAAATATCTGCTATCTAAATGGCAGATTTAAAAAGAATCATACAAAGAAAGGTCTCAAAAAATATATTTTGCAAACTGCTAATACAGTGTTATTGCTACTCATGAACTCCTTTCACACAGGTGAACTGGCCCTTTAAATAATAAAATGACAATTTTCCATTGCTCTGTCTAAACCCTAAGCTCCGGTTTTAAAGACAAATATAAGATAAGGAACACAATAAAATATACTTATTATCCGAAATTCAACCCATTGCAATTTACTTCATAAATACACAAATAAACTTGCAAATGGAACTTCTCCTACATTTTAAACTATTCAGCTTGTATAACAAGCCACTGAAAATACCTTAATATCAAAACTATATTACAGTGTATTGTCCCTTTAAGGACTAACCATTTATCACGTAACACCCATGTAAATTAAAACTTCTACTGAATTAATTTACTTGCAACAGAAACGGACCCAAATACTTTTAGATAAATTTAATGATATACAGCCTATAACCTTATTTTATCTTTTCTACTAACTCCTTGCACAAATCTTGCAAATACCACATACTTGAATCAAAGGTCACTCAATCATCCGCACATTCACAAATCCCTTAATTAGTTCACTTGCAAAAACAATATATTTATATGCCGCAACAGGTGGACAGTTTTTATATTTGCATACAACAATTATCAATTAAAACTAAAAACTGCTATTAATAACACACCTTAAATAATTACCATACAGAAAGAAAAATGCACCAAGGTAATTTTTACAGTGATACACACACACACACAAGCTCATCTCTCATCTCTCATACCAGAAATTCACTCCCTTTTTTCCTTTCCTTCTCAGGAAAACATATATTTCATAACATACCAAAGATATATAAAAATACAATAAGATTAACTTTCCACCAAATTTAAAATGTATATGAAAGTGCCCGAATCTGCAAGAAATGGCCATTTTCCAGCAGATTGAGACAATTTTCAAACAAAATAATACATTCTCTTTTTTTTTATTTTTTTTTAAAGTAAGTCTTTTACACGTCATACAAGACACAGTGAAAACCGATAGACCATCACACATGACACATAAAATGCACAAAATCTACGTTTTGTTACTGCAAACAAAGAGAGAAAGAGTTTTACAAACGGATTGCTTTAACAGTTTTTTTTTTTCTGTTCTCTGAATATGTGATCTGTGTGTGCGCTTGGTGGCTGCCCTTCTTTGCCCTCAACATTCTTTAACACAGAGTTTTCTCTTTGAATCTACACAGCAGTGCTTACTGACACTTTTTTTTTATGATCCCCCTCCCTTTCTCGAGTGGATGTCTCTGCCTGAAATGTTTCTGTCCTTAACAGAAACTGTTAACCCTTTTGTAGATATTAAAAATGCAATAACCGACATATTTTCTAAGCACATCACAGCACAGCACAATTGTATAGAAATAAAAGCAAGCAAGCAAACAAATAGTATTTTTATTTCCAGTGATAGGTAACAAAAAGTCTACTATAGGAATGGATATGGACAACTTCAACACAAGTGGGACTCAAACCCACTTATCACAAAGCGATGCCAACTTGCCCGGGGGACTGATAACCTCCGTCAACTGCATGCTAATTTTTATCTTGCGTGCTACACTAGACAGGACTACAATACCTGTCGTAAACTAGCACAGGACTATTAACCTGTCTAGAGGGATTATCACAAGTGCCGACAGGACTAAGTACCTCCGCACAAATCCTGCTTCTTTCTTTACTGCAGGAAACCCTTTATCATATATTACCAACACCTATTACAAAAAATTAAACCAACTAAATTTAGGTTCAGATTCACAGAGGAAACAGAGGAAACAGTCATGGATTACCCAGAGTCCAGTAAAAAACACTCATCTACTCACCCCGTGCGAATCCCACTAACTGATACCAGAAACAGTTAGGCGTTGTTTTCAGGAGGGTCAGTTCAGAACTGGGCATCGAGCACACCGAACCAACTGGAAATTAATACATTATTTGTTCAGGATATCCATGAGAATAGATTTCAGACCACGCAGCTATGATTCCAAAAGCTATTCTGTTTATTGCAAGTTGAAAGGCACGTCTTATAGCCAACAGTTACAGCATATGGGGTTAACAAGTGACGTATTCATAACTACATCATCTTACATAGTATTTCTGCAAGAACAAAGAAACTCATTTGAAATATAATTGAAAGAAAAGGAGTGTTAGGGAGTCATTTCTACAGAAATACCTAACTTCAGATAACAGTAAATCTGGGCCTCATAGCCCAGCACAAATCAAGGCCATTTGACATCTTGTAGAGATAACAATGCATCCAAGCACATTGTCAGGGTCATTCTCAGGGATATTCTAGCTATGCAAGTCTCCCTAACATAAGCATATTTCTCACTACATAATAACTGCTATAATAAAAGATTATTGAGACAATATGGATGCCAAAGACAAAATGGCGCTGGTCATGCTAACAATTCCTAACAGTAGTGCATTGCTGTACCTTCAGCAAAGGATACCAAGATAATGAAGCAAAATTGTTAACAGAAAAAAATTAAAAGTTGCTTACAAATGTATGCTCTGGTAGCATTTCTCATGGCCTTCTGCACCAGGATGGTAGTGCTCTTGTAAGTAATTACTTTCTATTTAGGTTACAAATGATTAAAACAAAATCCAAATACATCACACTACACAGCCAAATACATACAGTAATACACTCATTTTCCAGACATACTTGTTGGTTGAATTTGCAAAATGTAATGTTACTTAAGCACTGTCAGTCAGTAACACCATGTAATTGCGTCAGCCATTTAATTGTGTCCCCACAATCCCATATTACCACACATACTTGTCATCTGTTGAATTAGCGCAATGTTGTTTTACTCTTGCAGTGTTAGTAACACCATGGTATTGCATCAACCAACAGCCATTTTTACTCACAGCACACACACTTTCACTCTCACATGCTGTCTTTAATTTTAAAAATTATTAACCCTTTTGTTGCATAGCTAAGCGGCTGCTGGTTTTGCACTTAATATATGTTTTATTGCTCTTTCCAGTCATTTACTGAGTCTGTTTTTTATAGTTATACTATTTCTATAAAGTTTCTCCCGGTAGCAACCAATTCTATTTAATAAAAAAAAAAAATGCTGAGAAATAATCCTGCCATGAAGGATCTTTCCTCCTCAAAGCACAGCCACAGACCCTTTCCTTCCCCAGCTACCACAGGAGCCACAAGAACATCAGTGGCAGCCCCCACACAGCCACAACAGCACATGTAATGGTGCGACCCACTGCCACCACCACCATTAGTACTGTTAGAGAGAGTGTCAGAGGGGGACAGAGTGTTGGTTCATTGGCTGAGACCAGCAGTGGTGGCGGTGGCACACCACCACTCAAAAAGCATGCTTCCTTTGTTCTCAGCCACAGCCACCAACTGAGAAAACTAGTGGAACAACTGGCAGTCTGTTTCAATAGTTTGGGACATGATCTTCAGCCAGTGTTACTTAAAAATAATCATTTATTACTGACCCACTTAAAAAAAAGCAGCATCATAAGTACCACCAGCATGCTACTGTGAAAAAAAACACTGGATGTGTCTAGCCTCCTCCAGTTCATCTACAGATTTGGGCTTCTGAGCACTCTGCAATAAGTTAAAATTGCCCTTTCACTTCCCTTCCTGCCCCTGAGAATGTTGGTTGACTAGAAAATGTCATCCACCAAATCTATTTTGATGTTCCTTCCTGGTTTGCATGCATTGGATAATGTATGCTTGCATCACAAAAACAGCATACACCAGCCAAAAACTAAAGTTTTCGGTAAAGCAAAGGAAATTTTCAGTATTTTCTTTGACCCTTTCAAAAAGAATGCATGTCTAATAATTATAGATATATATTTTACCAAAAGAATCATCAGATATTTAAAGATATACATTATTTATCAAAGAATAAATAGAACACATTCTTCTATGTTAAAAACATGTGAAGAACATTGGAATGTGAAGTATTAATATTTCATGTCAGTTTTAGCACTCTTAAATAATTCATTGTGTTAGTGTGTGAGTATAGGTGTTATTTATTTTACAGTTTGCAAGCTTTATTGAAGTCTATGGGAGAATACGCTAACACAGTTACGATATTCAAAGTTCATCTCTTTGCGTGCGTCGGCTTTAATCTTGCATGCTAACTTTTTAATTTCAACTCGTAATACTAGCGCCACCCAACGCAAGCAAAAAGTGTACTTTAACCAAAATTGACATGTGAGCAGGAGCGCTAAATAGTGCTCTTCTCGTAGTAGTATATATATGCATTTTGGTGGAGAAAAAAACATATGATTAAAATCCTCCTTTCATAAAAGTAAGGACCATAAAAATATTGTATAGAAAATTAGCAAATCTAGGCAAGTATCTCTGCTTGTTTATGCCCAAAAGTACTCTGTATACATTGTTACTAATGCCCCAGGGAACTCTTGGTAAGATATGCAAATCAGATACAAAATATCACATGCCTTTGGCTTCCAAGTATTGTGTTTAACCACAACAATGCTCTTTATGAGGTGGGTACAGCAAAAAAAACTAAATAATTCTGGACAGCTGTTTCGAGTTTATTAACTTTCATCAGCTGAATATAGGTTTAAATTGCTGCTTGGTGTAGCTCTGCTTAATTGCTGATTTAGCAACAAAATGTAGCGATTCCCAAAACATCAACCAGGAGAAGATATGTAGGTTAAAAAATCCATTTTATTGGCAACAAAGTTTAAAAGAACACAAGGGCACAGCACAGTAACTGCAGCTGACGCGTTTCCTGCCTACATGGCAGAGCTGTATTACAGGTGAAGTAGCAAGCCTTAAATTGCAAGTGAAGCTGCTCACCTGGACCAATCACCAGACAGACAGACAATCTCAGTATTTACACAACTGCCAGGTAGCTAAACATGCAACAATCTACATATAATATGTGATTACATTTCAAAGAAATTTCAAATAACATTTACAACGACCTACAAATTACAACATTCAATAAAAACATAGAAAAAAAGTATGTACAAATCTATCCAAAATCGGAATGGAATTTAAGTATGTTTTTAACATTCAAAATCCTATTTGATGGTAATAGGATTGTTAAAACGAACACGAAAAAAATAACGCCTAGATTTAGAGTTTTGCGTTAGCCGTCAAAACCAGCGTTAGGGGCTACTAACGCTGGTTTTGGGCTACCGCTGGTATTTAGAGTCGTGTAGGTAAGGGTCTAACGCTCACTTTCCAGCCGCGACTTTTCCATACAGCAGATCCCCTTACGTCAATTGCGTATCCTATCTTTTCAATGGGATCTTTCTAACACCGGTATTTAGAGTCTTGGCTGGAGTGAGAGTTAGAACTCTAACGACAAAACTCCAGCCGCAGAAAAAAGTCAGGAGTTAAGAGCTTTTTGGGCTAACGCCGGTTCATAGAGCTCTTAACTACTGTGCTCTAAAGTACACTAACACCCATAAACTACCTATGTACCCCTAAACCGAGGTCCCCCCACATCGCCGCCACTCTATTAAATTTTTTTAACCCCTAATCTGCCGACCGCACACTGCTGCAACCTACATTATCCCTATGTACCCCTAATCTGCTGCCCCTAACACCACCGACCCCTATATTATATTTATTAACCCCTAATCTGCCGCCCCCAACGTCGCCGCCACCTACCTACAATTATTAACTCCTAATCTGCCGACCGGACCTCACCGCTACTATAATAAAGTTATTAACCCCTAATCCCCCTTACTCCCGCCTCAATAACCCTATAATAAATATTATTAACCCCTAATCTGCCCTCCCTAACATCGCCGACACCTAACTTCAAGTATTAACCCCTAATCTGCCGACCGGACCTCACCGCTACTCTAATAAATTTATTAACCCCTAAAGCTAAGTCTAACCCTAACACTAACACCCCCCTAAATTAAATATAATTTTTATCTAACAAAATAAATTATTTCTTATTAAATAAATTATTCCTATTTAAAGCTAAATACTTACCTGTAAAATAAACCCTAATATAGCTACAATATAAATAATAATTATATTGTAGCTATTTTAGGATTAATATTTATTTTACAGGCAACTTTGTATTTATTTTAACCAGGTACAATAGCTATTAAATAGTTAATAACTATTTAATAGCTACCTAGTTAAAATAATTACAAAATTACCTGTAAAATAAATCCTAACCTAAGTTACAATTAAACCTAACACTACACTATCAATAAATTAATTAAATAAAATACCTACAAATAAATACAATTAAATAAACTAACTAAAGTACAAAAAATAAAAAAAGAACTACGTTAAAAAAATAAAAAAATAATTTACAAACATTAGAAAATATTACAACAATTTTAAGCTAATTACACCTACTCTAAGCCCCCTAATAAAATAACAAAGCCCCCCAAAATAAAAAAATGCCCTACCCTATTCTAAAATAAAAATAGAAAAGCTCTTTTACCTTACCAGCCCTTAAAAGAGCCTTTTGCGGGGCATGCCCCAAGGAATTCTGCTCTTTTGCCTGTAAAAAAACCATACAATAACCCCCCAACATTACAACCCACCACCCACATACCCCTAATCTAACCCAAACCCCCCTTAAATAAACCTAACACTAAGCCCCTGAAGATTATCCTATCTTATCTTAACCACGCCGGGTATCACCGATCAATCCAGAGGAGGCTCCGAAATCTTCATCCAAGCCCAAGCGGGGGCTGAAGACATCCATCATCCGGCTGAAGAGGTCCATCATCGGGCTGCAGTCTTGATCCAAGCCCAAGCGGGGGCTGAAGACATCCATCATCGGCTGAAGAGGTCCATCATCGGGCTGAAGTCTTGATCCAAGCGGGCGCTGAAGAGGTCCATCATCGGGCTGAAGTCTTCTATCAAGTGGCATCTTCAATCTTCTTTCTTCCGGATGCATCTTCATCCCGCCGACGCGGAACATCCATCCTGGCCGACGACTTCCCGACGAATGACGGTTCCTTTAAATGACGTCATCCAAGATTGCGTCCCTTGAATTCCGATTGGCTGATAGGATTCTATCAGCCAATCGGAATTAAGGTAGGAAAATTCTGATTGGCTGATGGAATCAGCCAATCAGATTCAAGTTCAATCCGATTGGCTGATTGGATGAGCCAATCGGATTGAACTTGAATCTGATTGGCTGATTCCATCAGCCAATCAGAATTTTCCTACCTTAATTCCGATTGGCTGATAGAATCCTATCAGCCAATCGGAATTCGAGGGACGCCATCTTGGATGACGTACCTTAAAGGAACCGTCATTCATCGGGAAGTCGTCGGCCAGGATGGATGTTCCGCGTCGGCGGGATGAAGATGCATCCGGAAGAAAGAAGATTGAAGATGCCGCTTGATAGAAGACTTCAGCCCGATGATGGACCTCTTCAGCACCCGCTTGGATCAAGACTTCAGCCCGATGATGGACCTCTTAAGCCGGATGATGGATGTCTTCAGCCCCCGCTTGGGCTTGGATCAAGGCTTCAGCCCGATGATGGACCTCTTCAGCTGGATGATGGATGTCTTCAGCCCCCGCTTGGGCTTGGATCAAGACTTCAGCCCGATGATGGACCTCTTCAGCCGTATGATGGACTTCTTCAGCCCCCGCTTGGGCTTGGATGAAGATTTCGGAGCCTCCTCTGGACTGATCGGTGATACCCGGCGTGGTGAAGATAAGGTAGGATGATCTACAGGGGATTAGTGTTAGGTTTATTTAAGGGGGGTTTGGGTTAGATTAGGGGTATGTGGGTGGTGGGTTGTAATGTTGGGGGGGTATTGTATGGGGTTTTTTAAAGGCAAAAGAGCAGAATTCTTTGGAGCATGCCCCGCAAAAGGCCCTTTTAAGGGCTGGTAAGGTAAAAGAGCTTTTCTATTTTTATTTTAGAATAGGGTAGGGCATTTTTTACTTTGGGGGGCTTGGTTATTTTATTAGGGGGCTTAGAGTAGGTATAATTATCTTAAAATTGCTGTAATATTTTTCTAATGTTTGTAAATTTATTATTTATTTAGTTCTTTTTTATTTTTTGTACTTTAGTTAGTTTATTTAATTGTATTTATTTGTAGGTATTTTATTTAATTAATTTATTGTGTAGTGTAACTTAGGTTAGGATTTTTTTACAGGTAATTTTGTTATTATTTTAACTAGGTAGCTATTAAATAGTTATTAACTATTTAATAGCTATTGTACCTGGTTAAAATAAATACAAAGTTGCCTGTAAAATAAATATTAATCCTAAAATAGCTACAATATAATTATTATTTATATTGTAGCTATATTAGGGTTTATTTTACAGGTAAGTATTTAGCTTTAAATAGGAATAATTTATTTAATAAGAAATAATTTATTTCGTTAGATAAAAATTATATTTAATTTAGGGGGTGTTAGTGTTAGGATTAGACTTAGCTTTAGGGGTTAATAAATTTATTAGAGTAGCATAGATATAATGTAGGTTGCGGTGGTGTACGGAGCGGCAGATTAGGGGTTAATAATAATATGCAGGGGTCAGCAATAGCGGGGGCGGCAGATTAGGGGTTAATAAGTGTAAGGTTAGGGGTGTTTAGACTCGGGGTACATGTTAGGGTGTTAGGTGCAGACTTAAGAAGTGTTTCCCCATAGGAAACAATGGGGCTGCGTTAGGAGCTGAACGCTGCTTTTTTGCAGGTGTTAGGTTTTTTTCAGCTCAAACTGCCCCATTGTTTCCTATGGGGGAATCTTTAACAAGCACGTTTTTGGAGCTGGCCGTGTCCGTAAGCACTGCTGGTATTTGAGAGTTGCAGTGGCGGTAAATATGCCTCTACGCTCCCTTTTTGGAGCCTAACGCAACCATTCTGTGAACTCTAAATACCAGCTGTATTTAAAAGGTGCGGGGAAAAAAAAGCATGCGTAGCTAACGCACCCCTTCTAATGCAAAACTCTAAATCTAGCCGTAATTTAATTATCAAAGTAACTTTTCCAAGAATGACAAAAAGTAAACTCTGTATAAACAATATAAATGTAGCTTTTTAATAATATGTCACCCTTGTTATAAGTTACTACCTCACTACAATAAAGTCTTAAAATGTAATAGTATATTTCATTAAGGCAAGATGTTACCGTATCCACTAGATAGAGAATATTAACAATTAACTCCTATCTATAAATAACTTAACATTACTGATCTTATTTATGCCTTTAGGATGTCCTGTTTGGAGAGTATAGATCCAAAAAACGTATTTTTTACTCTACGCCAAAAATCTATCTCCACCTCTGGGATTGGGCATAACTTGATCGATACTTTGAACCTGAAAAGAGTTGCACCCCCAACATGTTTGGCAAAATGTTTTGCCACTGGAGTCTTAGGAACATCCATTTCTAATGAAAGCAGATGTTCCCTAATCCTGTCTTTCAAAAATCTCGAAGTGAGTCCAACATATTGAAAATTACAACATCCACAGGTTATCAGATATAATACATAGGTTGAATTACAATTTATTCTATTTTTAATTCTGTAAGTTATACCTGTAGTTGTGGTGTAAATATGTCCCCTATTAGTTCATAGCTACAACTCTTACACGGTTTACCGATTTGATGTTACTAGGTTCTTTTTTATTAGTTGTGCTCATTACAAAATTTCTGGCTATTCTATCTCCAATGGTTTCTGCTTTGCTCGAAACAAATTTAGAATTCATAGAGACTGTTTGAAGATCAAAATCTTTTTCCAATATCGGTAGTCTCTTTTTGACTATTTCACAAATTTTACTAAATTGATTACTGTAAGTAGTTATGAAGTTGATATTTCCATAACTTGAATTAGTTTTCCTCTTATATTTTAAGAGATTACTTCTATCGAAACCTGCTACTTTTTCAGAAATGTCATTTAATAATTGTGGATTGTGACCCCTATCCATTAAATGTACAGTTAAATCATTAGCATGTTTCCAGTAAGATTCTAAGTTGGTGCAATTACGTCTCAACCGTATGTATTTGCCTTTAGGTATGCCATTCTTTAGATGATAGGGATGTAAATAATCGGCCCTCAATATAGTATTTCCACTTACTTCTTTTCTATATATCTCTGTAACTACATTGCATTGATCGTGCGTCAATAAAACATCTAGATATGGCATACTCATTTCAGAGGTATTAAAAGTAAAACGTAAATTGCCGGTATTACCATTAAGAAATTCAATAAACTCATTGAGGATATCCAAGGGTCCTTCCCAAAAAAGTAGAATATCATCTATGAATCTAGTGTAAAATCTAATATTATTTGTGTAGATGTTATTCTCACTGTAATTAAATAATCTTTTAAAATCTGATAAGTACAAATTGGCATACGAGGGGGCAAATTTAGCCCCCATCGCAGTGCCCCTCAGTTGCATAAAGAATTCCCCATTAAAGATAAAGTAGTTATGCTCTAATAGAAAGGAAATTACCACCAAAATATATTCAATGAATCCTGACTCATAATCTGAAAATCTAGTCAGCATATTCCTAACTGCAATCAATCCTAATTCCTGCAGTATGCATGAATATAATGAGCAAGCCTTTCTTTTCTACTAAGATTGTTGGAAGTTATTTTATTTTTCAATATTCCCTCAGATAATGAAAAGAAAGACTTGCTTTAAAGAAATTAGAGAACAATTCTAATCTAGTGATTCTCAACTCTGATAAAGGATCAATAGTAATCTTAAGTAAAGAACAGTATCTGAATGAAGCCTATAGACAATTGAATGATTTAGAAACATATAGGAAGCTTACATTTAACCCTACACTTAAATTTCAACGAGAATTAAAACATCTTATTGATTTAGGAATAGATACAGCAAATTCTTTCCATATATTGAGCATCCTAGAATTCCAATTTTTTAATTCTTACCCAAGGTCCATAAATCCTTAGTCAATCCCCTAGGGAGACCAATTATATCAGCTATTGGATCCCTGGGGGAGAGGCTTGGACAGTGGGTGGATGCACAATTGCAACCTATAGTGCAGTCCCTACCTGGTTTTCTTAGATATACAAAGCATCTACTAAGGTTATTGCAGAAAACCAGTTGGAACAAAAATCAGACATTTGTTACTATAGATGTTGTCTCATTATATTCATGCATACCGCATTAATTAGGATTGATTGCAGTTAGGAACATGCTGACTAGGTTTTCAGATTATGAGTCATGATTCATTGAATATATTTTGGAGGTAATTTCCTTTCTATTAGAGCATAACTACTTTATCTTTAATGGGGAATTCTTTATGCAACTGAGGGGCACTGCGATGGGGGCTAAATTGGCCCCCTTGTATGCCAATTTGTACTTATCAGATTTTGAAAGATTATTTATTTACAGTGAGAATAACATCTACACAAATAATATTAAATTTTACACTAGATTCATAGATGATATTCTACTTTTTTGGGAAGGACTCTTGGATATCCTCAATGAGTTTATTGAATATCTTAATGGTAATACCGGCAATTTACGTTTTACTTTTAATACCTCTGAAATGAGTATGCCATATCTAGATGTTTTACTGACGCACAATCAATGCAATGTAGTTACAGAGGTATATAGAAAAGAAGTAAGTGGAAATACTATATTGAGAGCTGATTCTTTACATCCCTATCATCTAAAGAATGGCATACCTAAAGGCCAATACATACGTTGAGATGTAATTGCACCAACTTAGAATCTTACTGGAAACATGCTAATAATTTAACTGTACGTTTAATGGATAGGGGTTACAATCCACAATTATTAAATGATATTTCTGAAAAAATAGCAGGTTTCGATAGAAGTAATCTCTTAAAAGATAAGAGGAAAACTAATTCAAGTTATGGAAATATCAACTTCATAACTACTTACAGTAATCAATTTAGTAAAATTTGTGAAATAGTCAAAAAGAGACTGCCGATATTGGAAAAAGATTTTGATCTTCAAACAGTCTCTATGAATTGTAAATTTATTTCGAGCAAAGCAGAAACCATTGGAGATAGAATAGCCAGAACTTTTGCAATGAGCACAACTAATAAAAAAGAACCTAGTAACAGCAATTGGCTTTCTAAAAAAGCTGGGTTTTATAAATGTGGAGGTAAACCGTGTAAGAGTTGTAGCTATGCACTAATAGGGGACATATTTACATCAACAACTACAGGTATAACTTACAGAATTAAAAATAGAATAAATTGTAATTCAACCTATGTAATATACCTGATAACCTGTGGATGTTGTAATTTTCCATATGTTGGACTCACTTCGAGATTTTTGAAAGACAGGATTAGGGAACATCTGCTTTCATTAGAAACGGATGTTCTTAAGACTCCAGCGACAAAACATTTTGCTAAACATGTTGGGGGTGCAACTCTTTTCAGGTTCCAAGGTATCGATCAAGTTATGCCCAATCCCAGAGGTGGAGATAGATTTTTGGCGTTGAGTAAAAAATAAGTTTTTTGGATCTATACTCTCCAAACAGGACATCCTAAAGGCATAAATAAGATCAGTGATGTTAAGTTATTTATAGATAGGAGTTAATTGTTAATAGTCTCTATCTAGTGGATACGGTAACATCTTGCCTTAATGAAATATACTAATACATTTTAAGACTCTATTGTAGTGAGGTAGTAACTTATAACAAGGGTGACATATTATTAAAAAGCTATATTTATAGTGTTTATACAGAGTCTACTTTTTGTCATTCTTGTAAAAGTTACTTTGATAATTAAATTTATTTTTTCGTGTTCCTTTTAACAATCCTATTACCATCAAATAGGATTTTGAATGTTAAAATCATACTTAAATTCCATTTCGATTTTGGATAGATTTGTACATACTTTTTTCTATGTTTTTATTGAGTGTTGTAATTTGTAGGTCATTGTAAATGTTATTTGAAATTTCTTTGAAATGTAATCACATATTATGTGTAGATTGTTGCATGTTTAGCTACCTGGCAGTGGTGTAAATACTGAGATTGTCTGTCTGTCTGGTGATTGGTCCAGGTAAGCAGCTTCACTTGCAATTTAAGGCTTGCTACTTCACCTGTAATACAGCTCTGAGGAAGTGCCGTGTAGGCAGGAAACGCGTCAGCTGCAGTTACTGTGCTGTGCCCTTGTGTTCTTTTAAACTTTGTTGCCAATAAAATGGATTTTTTAACCTACATATCTTCTCCTGGTTGATGTTTTGGGAATCGCTACATTTTGTTGCCTCATCATTGGATTATTCTTCAGGGGTGGTGTGGAGAGCCCCAGCATTTTCTAACATCTTAGCTTGTGCCGTGAGTACAGTGTCGGCACTTTATCAAGGTCATACGCCCTTACAGTGAGTACTAGCTACACAGCATATCCTGGATTTGCAACTTGTGATCATACAAATATTAAACAAGTCCGGATGAAGAGGGGTAAGCCGTGTTGATATAAAGACACTTTTTTTCATATTCACACAGTGAGGTATATGTGTCGTTAACCCCGTGATAGCCACCTATAGTGGAACTCTGGGAGAGTTGATTTCACAGAGGGTTATTTGGAACATTGCATTTAAGGTGATACCTTTGAATATTACTCTGTGACAATTACAGGGCTAATTGCTGATTTATACAAATATATATATATATATATATATATATATATATATATATATATTATATAATATAAAAGTCCAGCACTCACTATCCGCTTAGAGCCGGGGTGCATCCCACATAGTATCAAATAAATAAATCCAAAGAGAGCACTCATCGTGTTACAAATAGTATTTAATCCATATTGTTAACATTTTTGAAGAGTGACCCCGTCATCAAATAAGTGAAAAAACAAGAACAACAAGTTACAGTGTTACTATTTAAAGAGGAGGATGCCTGTACGCCGCCAGCTCCCAGGGGAGAACGCCCATCCGGAATCCGGAAGTGACATCAACATGCCAGGCTTCGTGGTGCATCAGAACACCACCCAGTGACGAACTCTGTAAACATAGACCGGTTGCTATGGTGATATGTGTACATAATACAATGTGGCTTAGGTAGGCTATTAGAGCGTAATGCAAACAAACAATAGTGTTATACATAGTGGTCATATTCCATTACATATAGTGAACAATCTAAGCAACCTAGTGTCTTTAAAATGTATATGTGGAACGGAACCGTATAGGGCATATCTCTTGCCAACAGAAAATGAATGCTCCACATACAAGAGACTAATCACAGGAGAAAGGAGACCATAAAAGAAAAAGAAAATTAGGAAAAAGAAAAAGAAAAAAGAAAGAAAATTAGGTCAAGAGAAAGTAAGAATAAACTGACATAAAATAAAATAAAAAATAAATAATAAACATAAAATAAAATAAAGTAAAAAAGAATAAGACAAGAACAGACCATAGTGGGGCAGGCAATAAAGCTAGATACGTAACATCTATATATAGGAAAAATACGTATTAACCTTAAATCATTAACCCATATCATTGTACACTGCCTAGACTATTAGGGCAGGTATAACCTGGAAAGACAAAAGGAGAGGAAGAGAAAACTAAAGAGAAAGAAGAAAAAGAAAATGGAAGGGGAGAATAATCTGGTATGCACATACTACTAAAAATACCACCCCCCCAAAATAAAAAAAGAATCAACAAAATTAAAAAAATTAACAAGTCAAAAACACCCAGAGTACAAAAAGGCAAAAATATCAAAAGATATTTTAAAAATATATATAAAAAAATTGAAAAATAAATAAATAAAGTATTATTATTAAATTAAAAACTGAAGTAAAAAAATAGAAAATAGATGTTCATCATATCAGAGCGCACTATAATAGTGCTTTCTGATATGATGAACATCAATTTTCTATTTTATTTTATTCTTACTTTCTCTTGTCCTAATTTTCTTTCTTTTTTTCTTTTTCTTTTTTTCTATTTTTCTTTTACGGTCTCCTTTCTCCTGTGATTGGCCTCTTGTATGTGGAGCATTCATTCTTTGTTGGCAAGAGATATGCCCTATACCGTTCTGTTCCACATATACATTTTAAAGACACTAGGTTGCTTAGATTGTTCACTATATGTAAGGGAATATGACCACTATGTATAACACTATTGTTTGTTTGCATTACGCTCTAATAGCCTAACTAAGCATAACATTGTATTATGTACACATATCACCATAGCAACCGGTCTATGTTTACAGAGTTCGTCACTGGGTGGTGTTCTGATGCGCCGCCGGAGACTGGCATGTTGACGTCACTTCCGGATTATGGATGGGCATTCTCCCCTGGGAGCTGGCGGCATACAGGCATCTTCCTCTTTAAAGTGAAGGTAAACTTTAATGAATGAAAGCCCGTTTTTAAAAATACTACTAAAAACAGGGGCACTTTCATTCATCAAAGTTTAGAAAGCAGCCTTTGTTTTTTCACAGCAGGAGCAGCTTTCCCCTCCCGGAGATCCTCTCTTCACACGTCATCAATGACAAATCCGGCTTCCTCCAATCATGACTTTTCCCCCAGGGGAGTCATTGCCTGAGGCCATGCCGTGATTGGAGGATTAGTCTTTGATGACATGTGAAGAGAGGATCTCCGGGTGAGGGAAGCTACTATAGCTGTAACAAAACAAAGGTAAGTTTTAAATCACAACGGCTGCTTTCTAAGAGAAAATTGGCTTTAAAACAGGAACCAATAAGACTATGCTTTATATATATATATATATATATATATATATCAATTTCATCAGATCTATGTTTATTCTGACTTGTTCTAGTGCCAAAATACAGTTGTATGCAAAGTAGCAAAACTTTCTCCACCCAATCAGGCATATCTCTAAATAGTAATACAAAGCTGTGCTAACTAACCTTAAGACATTGTAATAATATTTAACAATAAGATAATAACAAACAAAACTGAGATCAAGAACATTGCCCACATTTATGACCACACTTTCTCTTGAAGTAAATGTGAAAAGTTTGCTATCTTTCTGTGACCAATTGGAAACAGCAGTGTACAAGTAAACAGAATCTCTTACTTTTTCTTTAACCTCTATTTCTCTGCAGCTATATTGTAAGCTATTAAGTAAAATTACTGTGTCAGCTGAAAACTCGCCTTTAGTAATGTAGAAGATTGCTGCAGCGCATACAGCTGCTTATTGTGTACAGAGGTGGGGCAGGGGGACACAGATTCAGCACATAATAGCCTTCATCAAGTATTGACTTTAGCTATGAGATAGATGTTCTGCTTCCTGCTGCTCTCTCATTCAACCTGATAAAATCTGAACACACTTTAGAATTTTTTAAAGTTGCTTTCTGTAGCAACTTCACATTGGTGGTGTTAATCATTTTCTTCTGATCCAAAAATGATCATTTGTCTTCAGGCCGGGGGTGTATTTTGGCCAAGGCAAACAAGACACTTGCCTAGGGCGGCAGATTTTTTTGGGGAAGCACTTTTTGAGTCTCACTACACACACTCATACACACTGCACTACACACGCATACTGAACTACATACGCACACTTGCACTACAGGGAGTGCAGAATTATTAGGCAAGTTGTATTTTTGAGGATTAATTTTATTATTGAACAACAACCATTTTCTTAATGAACTCATTAATATCAAAGCTGAATAGTTTTGGAAGTAGTTTTTAGTTTGTTTTTAGTTATAGCTATTTTAGGGGGATATCTGTGTGTGCAGGTGACTATTACTGTGCATAGTTATTAGGCAACGTAACAAAAAACAAATATATACCCATTTCAATTATTTATTTTTACCAGTGAAACCAATATAACATCTCAACATTCACAAATATACATTTCTGAAATTCAAAAACAAAACAAAAACAAATCATTGACCAATATAGCCACCTTTCTTTGCAAGGACACTCAAAAGCCTGCCATCCATGGATTCTGTCAGTGTTTTGATCTGTTCACCATCAACATTGCGTGCAGCAGCAACCACAGCCTCCCAGGCACTGTTCAGAGAGGTGTACTGTTTTCCCTCCTTGTAAATCTCACATTTGATGATGGACCACAGGTTCTCAATGGGGTTTACCCTTTCTTGCCAGCCACGCTGTGGAGTACTTGGACGCGTGTGATGGAGCATTGTCCTGCATGAAAATCATGTTTTTCTTGAAGGATGCAGACTTCTTCCTGTACCACTGCTTGAAGAAGGTGTCTTCCAGAAACTGGCAGTAGGACTGGGAGTTGAGCTTGACTCCATCCTCAACCCGAAAAGGCCCCACAAGCTCATCTTTGATGATACCAGCCCAAACCAGTACTCCACCTCCACCTTGCTGGTGTCTGAGTCGGACTGGAGCTCTCTGCCCTTTACCAATCCAGCCACGGGCCCATCCATCTGGCCCATCAAGACTCACTCTCATTTCATCAGTCCATAAAACCTTAGAAAAATCAGTCTTGAGATATTTCTTGGCCCAGTCTTGACGTTTCAGCTTGTGTGTCTTGTTCAGTGGTGGTCGTCTTTCAGCCTTTCTTACCTTGGCCATGTCTCTGAGTATTGCACACCTTGTGCTTTTGGGCACTCCAGTGATGTTGCAGCTCTGAAATATGGCCAAACTGGTGGCAAGTGGCATCTTGGCAGCTGCACGCTTGACTTTTCTCTGTTCATGGGCAGTTATTTTGCGCCTTGGTTTTTCCACACGCTTCTTGCGACCCTGTTGACTATTTTGAATGAAACGCTTGATTGTTCGATGATCACGCTTCAGGAGCTTTGCAATTTTAAGAGTGCTGCATCCCTCTGCAAGATATCTCACTGTTTTTTTCCTTCTTTTGACCCATTTTGCCAAAGGAAAGGAAGTTGCCTAATAATTATGCACACCTGATATAGGGTGTTGATGTCATTAGACCACACCCCTTCTCATTACAGAGATGCACATCACCTAATATGCTTAATTGGTAGTAGGCTTTCAAGCCTATACAGCTTGGAGTAAGACAACATGCATAAAGAGGATGATGTGGTCAAAATACTCATTTGCCTAATAATTCTGCACTCCCTGTATACACACTGACTATACACACCATAAACACATACATACACTCACCATATACACACACTGCACTACACACACACTGCAATACACAAGCACACTGAACTACACACGCACACTTGCACTATACACACTGACTACACACACCATAATCACATACATACACTCACCATATACACACACACATATACACACACGCGCACTTATATATGAACATTTACTTTGGAAATACCTTTTAAAAAAAAGCCACATTACACCATCGGAAAAAAAATAGTATGGCCACAAAAGGCCTGCACAAAATCTAAATATGCCACTGGGTTCAGTTTATATTGAGAACATTTTGGCTTGTCATATGTTGTTAATGGACTCAAACTCTTGGCTTCTTCTACTAAGCACCAAGGGTTAAAATGCCCTTTACAATTAATATAACAAAATTTCTTTAAAACATGTCAAACATACACACATTCAATAAAATCATTTGAATATTTCAGAGATATGTTGATTCTAATATTTTATATATAAAGGGCACTTGTAAATATGATTAAAAATATTTTAAACTCTGAACTGTTTTATATGAAAGTATACATTTCACTACTAAAGTTTTTCTACATGCTTGTAAACCTTAGTCTCATGAGTGTAAATGCAAAGTTAAAAACCTTTATGTAGCTAAAGTTTTATTCCAGTTCATCTGAAAAGCCAGTAAATTGCTTTGCATGGGGTTTTCAAATTATGAAGCCATTATAATATGTAATTTTCAAGAGTCTTTGCCCCTCTAATACTACTAACATTTTTTTACATGGGGAATATTTAGAGCAATTATCCATTTTTGTAATAATCTGCAGCTTGTATATCCAGCTCCTAAAATGCAAAATGAAAGAACACTGTATTTGTATGTGCAAATTACAGCATCTTCAATTGCTGTGCAAAAAATGTTTCAATATTGTCTCACATAGTTTTACATAATTACCTACTGCTGGCACTTTATCCTTTTCCACATAGTTTACATAAAGTACAATATATAATCTTCTTATGTCACAGAAGTTATTGTAACTTGAACTGTTGTAAAATGAGGGCTGCTTGTACTTTGTTGCAATAAAGTGTTTGACCACTAAAAATGTTAGGTAACATTAATTACCATACGTTAATTACTCACGTACACCTAGATTACAAGTTTTGCGTTATGGTGCGGTACGGCAATACCGCTAAAAAATTGGCCATTGCGCGTGGAATGGCAGATAACGCATATTACAAGTCCCGGCGGTATAGCTATACCGCAAGCGTTTTAGCCTGTAATGCACGATCCATTCCGCACTCAAAAAAATGACGTTTGAGTGTGGAATTTTCCATAGCACCGTATTACAGGTTGTGCGGTCCGGCTAAAATGCTTGTGTTACAGCCTATACCAAAACGATCCATTCTGGGATCTGAGACCAGTAGTTATGGATTTTGCAAAACAAAAATGTTTCACAAAACTCATATCTAAAATGTTACAAAGTACACTAACACCCATAAACTACCTATTAACCCCTAAACCTCCACCCTCCTGCATCGCAAATGCTAAATTACACCTATTAGCCCCTAATCTGCTGCATGTAATGTGAAAATAAAGGTATTTTCTTTTACCTAATTGGTGCTGTGGATTCCATTTGTCCCTAATCTGCTGCCCACCTACATTGCGACACTAAAATAAACCTATTAACCCCTAAACCGCCGGCCCCCCACATCACCAACATTATAATAAAGTATTAACCCCTAAACTGCCACCCTCTTGCATCGCAAATACTATATTACACGTATTAACCCCTAAACTACCAGCCCCCCCATTGTAACTAATAAACTAAACATATTAACCCCTAAACCACCGGTCCCCCACATCGCAAAACACTAAATTAAACTATTAACCCCTAAACCTAACACCCCCCTAACTTTAAATTAAAAGTTACAATATAACTATCTAAAAATAAATATAAACTTACCTGTGAAATAAAAAAAATCCTAAAATTAAACTATAAATTAACCTAACATAACTATTCTAATAAAATAAAATAAACTACCAATTAAAAATCCTAAATTACATGATTAAAAAAACCTAACACTACGAAAAAATTTAAAAAATCTAACATTACAAAAAACAAAACTAAAATTACGAAAAATAAAAAAACACGAAAATTACAAAAATAAAAAATTAAATTATCCAAAATAATAAAAATTACAGCTAATCTAATATCCCTATAAAAACAAAAAAGCCCCCCAAAATAAACACACACCCTAACCTAACAATAAACTACCAATAGCCCTTAAAAGGGCCTTTTGTAGGGCATTTCCCTAAGTTAAACAGCTCTTTTACCTAAAAAAAATTACAAAGTCCCCCCTAAAATTAAAACCCCCCACCAAACCAACCCCCCAAAATAAAAACCTAAGTCTAAAAAATCCAAAAATACCCATTGCCCCTAAAGGGGCATTTGTCTGGGCATTGCCTTAAAATGGCATTCAGCTCTTTTACTGCCTTTAAAAGGGCATTCAGCTATTTTACTACCTATTAAAACCCTAATCTAAAAAAAATCACACAAAAAATAAAAATAAAAATAAAACTAATCCCAGAAAATCTACTCACGGTTCCTGAAGGCTGTTCAAATCAGCCAATAGGATTTCCGTAGCTCTCATTCTATTGGCTGATTTGAAAATGTCAGCCAATAGGAATGCAAGGTATTCTATATTTAAACGGGTACCTTGCATTGAAGCTTCAATGTACAGTCCACAACTCCGCGCCTCCACAGCTTCCTGACACCGGGATGAAGAAAGATTTCCCCGGCAAGGATAAAGATGTCACTGCATGGATGAAGGCTTCTCGCCGCCTGGATGAAGATGGATGTCCGGACTTCAGGAACCATGAGTAGATTTTCTGGGGTTAGTGTTAGGTTTTTTAAAGTTTTTTGGGGTGTTTTTTTTTTTAGATTAGGGATGGGCAGTAAAAAAGCTGAATGCCCTTTTAAGGGCAATGCCCATACAAATGCCCCTCTAGGGGCAATGGGCAACTTAGTTTTTATTTAGACTTAGGTTTTTTATTTTGAAGGGTTGGTTGGGTGGGGGGGGGTTACTGTTGGGGGGAATTTGTAATTTATTGGAGGTAAAAGAGCTGTTTAACTTAGAGCAATGCTCTACAAAAGGCCCTTTTAAGGGCTATTGGTAGTTTATTGTTAGGTTAAGGGGTTTTTTTGGGGGGGGGTTATTTTTATAGATCTATTAGATTAGGTATAAATTTTATTATTTTAGATAATTTCGTTTAATATTTTTTGTAATCTTAGAGTTTTTTTATTTTTGTCGTAATTTTAGTGTTTATTATTTTTTGTAATGTTGTTTCTTTTTTTTTATTTGTAGTGTTAGGATTATTTAATGTTGTAATGTTAGTTTTGTTTATTTTATTTGTAGTGTTAGGATTATTTAATATTGTAATGTTAGTTTATTTTATTTTTCATTTAATTTATTTATTTAAAATAGTAATGTTAGTTTAATTTATTTTATTTTCTTTTTTTTTTCTTTCAAAATAAGCTTTATTGTTAATAGAAAAAGAGTCAATTGTACATATTAAACAGTAACAGACAGATAGTAATAATAATGTTCGAGCTTTGTCAAAGATTTGTTACATTATGTCTTATAAAATCCAGTCTGGTTCGTCATTCATTTCAGTACATAATATATGTAGCTAGGCAGTTCCAAGGCGTCACTTTTCATATGCTCGGATGTACAATAGCTTAACTTCAACATTTCCAAGCTTATTGTTTTTTTTTTTTTTTAAACTTTTAACAATAACATATTGTTGATAGTATAATGAAACGTAATTATAAATATGTATCGTGCTAGGATACAAGTATCCAGAAAGAGTTAGATGAATAGTATGAAGGATTCGGAGAGGGGGGGGGTGAGAGAGAAAAAGAGCAGGTGGGGAGGATGAGGAAGGTGAGGGGAGAAAAAAAAAGGTGCAGCATATAAGAGACTTCCTGTCAGTGTTAATGCTTAGTTAGAGCATTTATCTAAATGTAGGGGGGGGGTGCGCCCGGGACTACAGTGGCATACCCTTCCATTGTGCCAGCATCATCTCATATGTCACTATTTGGTTAACCTTGTGGTAATGTAATCTCTCTAGTGCCAAAAGGTAATTCACTGTGGTCAGCCACTCATCGTATGTTGGGGTGTCAGTTGATTTCCATTTTTTTGGGATGAGCTTTTTTGCTCCAGTGAGCATAAGTAGAAGGAGAGCTTGTGTGTGCTTTTCTTTAATTTTCGGTATGTTTAGAAAGAGTAGTGTGTCTGGTGAGCATGGTATATTCACAGGAATTCAGGGCAAGACCACCATATGTGCAAGAGAGTGCCCGCTTCTCCACATCCTCTCCAGCACAAATGGTTGGCAGAAGGGTAGTATTTATGTAGTCTCATCGGAGTGAGATACCATCTGCACATGAGTTTTAGTTGTATTTCTTGGGTATGAGCGGAGATAGATGAGCGTTTAACTAAGGAGAAAGACTGAAGCCAGTCTTCTTGCGTGAATTCAATTTGTAAATCTCTGCTGCATGCTCTAGTATATGTTGGGAGTTGAGCGTCAGGGGGCACTAGTAATAATTTATAGATCTTTGAGATTAGTCTACGCTGTGGTTTTCTTGTTATGCATAGGTTTTCAAATGAGATTAGTTCCCTTCCGAGTTCATGTCTATGTGCGTGGTGTGTAACATAGTGTTTTAACTGGTTGTATCTTAACCATGAGGAAAAAATGTCGCTGCATGTATCTGTCATTTGCTGCTGTGTCTTGAGTTTCCCTGAGTCTGTTATGTGATGTATGCAGCCCGTTTTAAGGGGGTAAGGAGCGCCCATACGCAGACTCAGTCTGTGATAAGGGAGTTCAGGGTTCTCAATAATGGGTGACAGTGGCGAGTGCCTGGTCGAGATGTGTGTGCTGGTTGCTATTACCCTGTCCCACTCGCGAAAGGCTTCCTGTGTAATGTGGTATTTACTTAAGCTTTTTGGGCGGAGTGCTGGGGGGATCCAAGCAAGAGTGCCCATGTTATTAATTTTGAAAATTTGTCCGTCTAAGTGGATCCAAGCTTTGTGTGTGGTGTTGTATGACCATTCCACGATTCGTTGTAGCATAATGGCACGTCGGTAGGCGTTCAACTCCGGGAACCCCAGTCCCCCTCTGTCTCGCGGGAGATACATAGTTCTCCTAGGAACTCTGCGTCTTGCAGTTGCCCATACAAATTGTTCTAGTATTGTCTGTAATTGTGGTATGTATTCTCTCGGTAGGGGAATGGGCACAGTCTGCAGCACATACAAAATCCGTGATAGGATGTTCATCTTTATCACCCCAATTTTACCCAACCAGGAAAGGGGCTTATTTTTCCAGGACGATAAGTCCCTGACTATTTCTGTTTTTAATTTTAAATAGTTATTGCGGTATAAGTCTTGCGGGTTGTTGGTTAAGAACACTCCCAGATAGCGTAATTGCTTAGTGGATATCGATATCCCATGGGACTTTTGTAGGCACTGCACCTGTTCAGGGGGGGCACTGATGTTCAATAGCTCTGATTTTGTAAGATTAAGGTGAAAGTTTGAGAGTGCACCATAAACATCAATCTCTTTTAGCAGTTCAGGTATAGAAATGTCAATGTTTGTCAGGGTATAAATTAAATCGTCCGCGTATAGGGCTTGTTTGTGTTCTGTCTCACATATTCTTATCCCTGTGATGTTATTGTTTCCTCTAATTTTATGCGCTAGGGCTTCTATTGATAACGCAAATAGCAGCGGTGATAGTGGGCATCCTTGTCTAGTGCCGTTTGATATTTGAAAGGGCTCTGACAAGGTCCCATTGACCCAAATGCGCGCATTGGGAGAAGAGTATAGTGCAAACGTCAAGTTTAAAAAAGGGTTTCCAAAATTCATTACTTCCATGACGCGCCTTAGAAAAAGCCAATCGACCCGGTTGAAGGCTTTTTCCGCGTCAGTTGAGTAGAGGGCCAACGACTTGCCCTCGACTCTGGCGTAATTAACCAGCTGTAACACTTTAGAGGTGTTATCCCGTGCTTCCCTGCCCGGGACAAATCCGACCGGGTCAGCTGAAATAAGACTTGGAAGATATCGGTTCAGTCGGTTTGCTAATATCTTAGCCAAAATCTTTATGTCTGTGTTTAATAATGATATAGGCCTAAAATTTTCTGGGATTGTGGGTGTCTTGCCTGGTTTAGGTATAATTGTAATGTGCGCTTCCAACATCGTGCTTGCTAATTGCGGGTTTTCTCTTAGGTTGTTAAACAGTTGGAGCATGTGGGGGGCTAATGTCTAAAGGAATGTCTTGTAATACTTTGGGGTAAGCCCATCTGGGCCAGGGCTTTTCCCGCCAGGCAGGTCCCTGATTGCGTGTGTCAGTTCTTCTAGGGAGATGGGTGTGTCCAGACTGTCCGCTTCTGAATCAGTTAGTTGGGGCAGGTTTAACGGGGTTAGGTATTCGTCTATGTTCTGCATTTTAGTGGTGTGGTCTTTGGGCAATGTGTCAGTTCCTTCATTTTTTGATATATTGTATAATTTGTTGTAGTATGAGTGGAAAGCTGCTGCTATTCCTTTGCTGCTTTTAATTTTAGTGTTGTCTTTTGTATCTATGTGATGTATATAGGTTTTGAGCTGCATCCTACGGATTGATCTGGCCAGTAACTTGCCTGGCTTATTGCCTCCTTCGTAATATTGTTGTTTAGCTATGAAAGCCCTGCGCTGGTAGGCCTGTAGTAGATGTTGTTTCAATTCATGTCTCGCTGTCTGAAGGGTCAGATTGGTGTCTGAATCGTTAGGGTTTAGTTTATGCTTAGCCTCCATTTCGGAGATAGAATCTAGTAGTTTCTTGTGTCTTTCTCTATACTGCTTTACGAGTCTGGCTTTGTGTTTAAGACACTCGCCCCTTATAACGCACTTGTGTGCTTCCCACATAGTTGAAAGTGAGGTATGTGCTGCATCATTGTGTGTAAAGTACTCTGTGAGCGATTTCTGTATTTCGTCTCTAATGGGTGGTGTGGTCAGGAGTGAGTCTTCAAGCCTCCATATGTAGGAAGTCGGGGGGATATCTGGCCAATCGACTGTGCACGTAACCAGTGCGTGGTCGGACCAGGTAATGGGGCCTATATCACAGGTGTTAATTAGGTCCAGTCCCACTGCATTGGTAAAGAAATAGTCAATGCGTGAATATTTGTTGTGAGGGGATGAGAAAAAAGTGAAGTCTTTACTAGTCGGGTGGAGCGTTCTCCATATGTCATGAAGAGATAAGTCTGAAAGAGAAGTTTTTACTGCTTTTACTGTGCTGCCGAGAACACTAGATGTGCCGGTCGATGTGTCTAGTTGTGGATCTAATGGTAAATTGAGGTCCCCAGACACTAATATTACACCCTTTGAGTAGTCTAAGAGTGCCTTGGTAAAGCGTTTCATGAACAGATGCTGGGATGTGTTGGGCGAGTACATTGTTGCAAGGGTAATGGGATTATCATATAGTGTCCCTACTATCAGTATGTAACGCCCTTCAGGGTCTTTCTCAATGTGTGTGGCCTTGAGTGGGATTGAGTGATGTATGAGTATTCCCACCCCTCCTTTTTTTGTGGGTCCTGAGGAGAAATGAGCTGTCGGGTAGGTGGCATTAGTCCAACGTGGTTCCCTTCCCTTGCGAAAGTGCGTTTCCTGAATGAATATTATGTGACTGTGCAGGCTTTTAAGGCCTCTGAATGCTATAGAGCGCTTACCTGGGTCGTTCAGTCCCTTAGCGTTTATAGTTGTGAGTGTGAGTGGGTGTGTCTGGAATCTGCTTCTACACTCCATCCTGTGAGAAAAAAAAAAAAAGGGGGGGGTTGGAGAGGGGGAGGGGTGAGAACAAGCAGAAGGAAAGTGAAGAATTAAAGGAGCTAGAGGAGTGAAACAGTAATTTACAGTAAAGAATGAGAGATAGCACTTAGGTGCTATGTAGGAGAGATAGAAAGAGTAGTGGTAGTATCGTGCTACTATCAGTTAGGCACGACACAACAATCTTTATACAAGTATAACAAGTATTATCGATATGTTCTACCTTTGTAAACAAGCAAAATAAACACATACAACGGGAGAACTATTTAACTCGTAACTGGTAACAATTGGGGTAGTAACCTTTAGGCTAGCAAAACCTTTTCAATGAACATAATAACCTTCCTGGGTGTTACAGCACAACCAGGGGTGATAGGGTAGTAATGGCATTAGATGACCTGGGAGGGGGGGGGTGTAGAGGATATTTTGGGGATTTAGTTATTTTATTCTTTTACGGGGTTAGGTTGGGGCATATCCAAAAGAGTAGTCACCCCATTAAACTCAGAGGTGTCCCATTCTTTAGTTATTAGTGCCGGGAGCGGGTGGATTATATCTAGCGTATATGCGTAAGGCTGTGGACCAATGAGGGATGCTGAATGGGGTTGAGTGATTGAGGCTGGGGTTCTTAGCTAACTAGGGAGCCTGTGTAGGTTTCCACACAGGTTCTGGATAAATTTGAGGCCCATTTTAGTTGCCATATGGGCAGATAATGTAAAGTAAAAGGACAGAAAGAAGGGGGGCAACCTTCACCAACTACTTTACATATGTGTGCAAGAGTCCTCTCACTTCTTGTATATTCAGTCTATGAGAAAGAGTGCCCCGGTATCAAGGCTGTTTAGTTACAACATCATATAGTCACCAGCAAAAGTCAATAATAGCAAAAGGATACTAGGGATACGCTGGTTGATCTGCATATAGATGTATCAACCCTCTCTTGGGGCTTCAGGTTGCCGGGGTGTGATAATGTTCAGAGGTGTACTCAGGTGCGTTCATTGGGTGTTGTTTCTCTTTGCCTCGGAGGGCCCGCAGCGGTGTTGTTGATATTATCAATGGAGAGATCTGCATAGAAGGCCTGAGGGTCTGTTCCTGGTTTGAAGACGACTGTTTTGTTGTTATGAGTAGCTATCAGGGAGACAGGAAAACCCCACCGATATGGGATTTTGTTAGTCCTCAGAGTTGTGGTAATGTGGCTCAGATCCCTTCTTTTCTGAAGAGTGACCGGAGATAAGTCAGAAAATAGTTGGATCTCTTCCCCTGCGTGGGTGATGGGGTGCTTAGCTCTCGCACTTTTTAGTATTTCTTCCTTATCTCTAAAATGTAGAAACTTGACAATAATGTCCCTGGGGGGACCTCTGGGGGGGGGGGTTTGGGCCTCAAAGCCCGGTGCGCTCTCTCCATTATGACTTCTGGAGCTGATGGTGATCCCTTAATAGTGCGGAAAAGGCTTTGGAGGTATCCCTCAATGGCTGGCGGGTGTATTGTCTCAGATACTCCTCTTACTCTAATATTGTTTCTGCGACAACGGTTGTCCAGATCTTCCATTTTATCAGCCATAGCTTGTATTGACTCATTGTGGTGTTGTATTTCCATACAGCTCTGCTGCAGAGTGGTAGAGGTAGTGGCTTGTGTAGCTTCCACCTGGGTCACCCTTGTTTCCAAATTGTTAATGTCTCTGCACAATTCAGTAAAAAGGCTATGTACCTCCTGCAATACATTTTTAATATCTTCCTTTGATGAAAGGAACTTCATGTCTGCTTTTGTCAGAGGCTGATCTTGTGGGTTAATTTGCTGCATTTGTGATGTTGCTTGCTGACTGTCAGCCATGTTGTCAGATGTTGGGGTCTCAGCAGGTTCAATTTGCTTGAGGTATTTAGCAATTGGTCTAGGTGTTTTGCCCTGATCTGCTTTATTGGGCTTTTTGCCAGGCATTACATAAAGTCGTGCGAGTAATAGTGTCTATATTATACAATCTACTGAGTCAGTTAGAGAATTTAGCTGGGGGATGTCTTCACAAAAGAGCCCCTTATATAATGTCCCATCTATTGAAATTGTTAATGATATGCCACTTTATTCTGCTGCAGGAGCATTCACACCCCAGGTTATTTTGGTTGCGATCTTTGCAGCTATGTGATTAATGCTGCGTCACAAACTCAGGCCTGATATATGGTAATGGCGCCTGTCTCCCGGTCTGTCTTCCATGCACTATGTGACACCGTTTGTATGCTACTCCGTAGGTCAGTGTGGGTATTCCTGAGTGTGTCCCCCCTGTGAGCTCCCCAGCAGGCTTATTGGTGTGTGCTGTCCTGCTCCGCTTTATTTCCCAGTAAGTTTAGCCGCTCACCAGCTCCTTGTATGCTTTCAGGTCGGGGCTCCTTGGAAGAAATTCACTTGTGCCGCGGTGTTGTTAAACGGAGCCGCCTTTCAGTGGAGGCACCAGCTGCGCTATCTGATCTTGTCGATCCGCTGCTATGATGTCGGTTAGGCTTCCACAGCAGGTACTTGCGTCTCTGTTTTCTGCCCCGTTGTGTGCCAATGATGGTCCTTTGTGACACCTCCTGGTGCCGGTTGAGTCCCCCTTAATATGATTTGGCTAGTGGGGTGTATTTGTTATTAATTTCATGCCATTATATTAAGTTTTACTGCCCTTAGGATTTGGAGCTCACTCAGAACACAGCCATCGTCCTGCGTGGCCAAGCTCCGCCCCGTTAGTTTAATTTATAGTTTAAACTTACACCTAGATTACGAGTTTTGTATCAGAGGCTATGAGGTGCTAACAAGCAGTTTATGCTCACCGCTCACTTACAGACAGCGCTGGCATTACGGACTTTTACAACCCAGACAAGAAGTGAGCGTTGAGCAAAATTTTGCTCCTTACCGCACTCCAATACCAGCGCTGCTTACGTTAGCTTTGAGCTGGTGCAACGTGCTCGTGCACGATTTACCCATAGGAATCAACGGGGAGAGCCGGCTGAAAAAAAGTCTAACACCTGCAAAAAAGCAGCGTAAAGCTCCTTAACGCAGCCCCATTGATTCCTATGGGGAAATAAAAGTTATGTCTACACCTAACACCCTAACATGAATCCCAAGTCTAAATACCCCTAATCTTACACTTATTAACCCCTAATCTGCCACCCCGACATCGCCGACACCTACATTATAATTATTAAACCCTAAACTGCATGGATCAGCCAATAGGATTGAACTTCAATCCTATTGGCTGATTGCATCAGAAAATTGGATTTTTTCTACCTTAATTCCAGAATTCTATCAGCCAATCGGAATTGAAGGGACACCATCTTGGATGACATCACTTAAAGTTACCTTCATTCTGTGTTAGCCGTTGATTGAAGAGGATGCTCCGCGTCGGATGTCTTGAAGATGGACCCGCTCCACGCCAGATGGATGAAGATACAAGATGCCGTGTGGATGAAGACTTCTGCCCATCTGGAGGACCACTTTGCCCGGCTTGGATGAAGACTTCTCCCGGCTTCGTTGAGGACTTCAGCCAGGTTGGATGAAGACTTCTCCCAGTAAGGTGATCTTCAAGGGGTTAGTGTTAGGTTTTTTTAAGGGGGTATTGGGTGGGTTTTAGAGTAGGGTTGGTTGTGTGGGTGGTGGGTATTAATGTTGGGGGGGTTTGTAATTTTTTTTACAGGTAAAAGAGCTGATTACTTTGGGGCAATGCCCCGCAAAAGGCCCTTTTAAGGGCTATTTCTAATTTAGTGTAGGGTAGGGCTTTTTTTTATTTTGGGGGGCCTTTTTTATTTTTTTAGGGGGGTTAGATTAGATGTAATTAGTTTAAAAATATTGTAATTTGTTTATTATTTTCTGTAATTTAGTGGGGGTTTTTTGTACTTTAGATAATTTTATTTATTGTATTTAATTGTTGTTAAATTTGTTAATTTATTTAATTATAGTGAAGTGTTAGGTGTAATTGTAACTTAGGTTAGGTTTTATTTTACAGGTACTTTTGTATTTATTTAAGCTAGGTAGTTATTAAATAGTTAATAACTATTTAGTAACTATTCTACCTAGTTAAAATAAATACAAACTTGCCTGCAAAATAAAAATAAACCCTAAGCTAGCTACAATGTAACTATTAGTTATATTGTAGC
The DNA here is from genome assembly GCF_027579735.1 of Bombina bombina. Classification (NCBI taxonomy): domain Eukaryota; kingdom Metazoa; phylum Chordata; class Amphibia; order Anura; family Bombinatoridae; genus Bombina; species Bombina bombina. The sequence continues at coordinate 780,548,636 of NC_069501.1, read as the reverse complement.
TAGCTTAGGGTTTATTTTATAGGTAAGTATTTAGTTTTAAATAGGAATTATTTAGTTAATGATAGGAATTTTATTTAGATTTTTTTAAATTATATTTAAGTTAGGGGGTGTTAGGGTTAGGGTTAGACTTAGATTTAGGGGTTAATAACTTTAGTATAGTGGCGGCGACGTTGGGGGCGGCAGATTAGGGGTTAATAAATGTAGGTAGGTGTCGGCGATGTCAGGGATGGCAGATTAGGGGTTAATAATATTTAACTAATGTTTGCGATGCGGGAGTGAGGCGGTTTAGGGGTTAATATATTTATTATAGTGGCGGCGATGTCTGGTTCGGCAGATTAGGGGTTAAAAATTTTCTTTTAGTGTTTGCGATGTGGGGGGCCTCGGTTTAGGGGTTAATAGGTAGTTTATGGGTGTTAGTGTACTTTTTAGCACTTTAGTTAAGAGTTTTATGCTACGGCGTTGTAGTGTAAAACTCTTAACTACTGACTTTAAAATGCGGTACCAGTCTTGACAGGAGAGGGTCTACCACTCGTAATACCGGCGCTATGCAATCCCATTGAAAAAAGAGGATATTTCCAAGTCTGGACAAAAAAGTGAGCGGTACACCTGTACCTGACCGGCCAACGCTGCTTTTTAAGCCTAACGCACAACTCGTAATCTAGCTGTTAGTTTTTTTTTATTTTACAGGTAAGTTTGTATTTATTTAAAGATAGTTATATTGTAAGTTTAATTCAATGTTAGGGGGTGTTAGATTTAGGGGTTAATATTTTAATTTAGTGTGTTGCAATGTGGGGGGCCAGCGGTTTAGGGATTCATTCATTTAGTTTAGTCTTTGCGATGTGGGGGGCCAGCAAGTTAGGGGTTAATAGATTTAGTTTATTAGTACTGATGTGGGGGGGGCTGGTGGTTTAGGAGTTAATAGATTTAGTTTATTGGTACCGATGTGGGGGGCTGTTGTTTAGGGGTTAATAGTTTTAATTAGTGTTGGCGATGTTGGGGGTTGCGGTTTAGGGGTTAATCAATTTATTTAGTTTCAGCGATGTTGGGGGCACTGCATTAGAGATGTTTAGACTAGGGGGCATATTTATCAAGCCTTCATGCTCACCGGAAACAGAAGTTATCAAGAAGTTATGAAACAGCGGTCTAAAGACCGCTGCTCCATAACTTGTCCGCCTGCTCTGAGGCGGCAGACAGAAATCAACCCAATCAAATTCAATTGGGTTGATTGACACCCCTTGCTAGCGGCTGCGGCTGATTGGCCGCGAATCTGCAGGGGGTGGCATTGCACCAGCAGTCCTCAAGAACTGCTGGTGCAATGATAAATGCCGACAGCGTAGGCTGTCGGCATTTATCGATGGGCAGTGATGTGCAGTGGTCATGATACGTTACTTCGTATCATGTCCGCTCGCACATTGTTAAATATGCCCCAAGGGGATTATGTTAGGGTGTTAGGTTTAAACTAAACTTTCTTTTCCCCATAGACATTAATAGGGTTGCGTTACGGCGATCGCCATTCCATGATCGCAGGTGTTAGTTTTTTTCTAACATGTTCTCCCCATTGATGTTTATGGGGGAAAGCATGCACGAGCACGTAAACTCAGCCCTTGGGGCCTATTTATCAAGCCTTCAACCGCAAATATGCTGGAATTCCGCAGTGTAATTGTGGCGAGCCTGATTCGCCTTATTTAGCAAAGGCTACAGACCAGCAAAAGTAGAATTTTGTGACGTAACATACAATCCGACGGTCTCAGTCCTACACAGATCGATGCTTACATCACTACAGATGTTCCGAAAGCAAATTCGGCACTATCTGACTACTTTTCTACTTTTCTGACTACTACTATTCAGGCCCAGTGTACCTGCTTTTCAATCCGCCGCCCTGAGGGCCACGGATGCCATAGGAATCAATGGGAGTCAGAAAGCAGCAAAATCTTATGTTCGCTGCTGCCCGATATCCCATTGATTTCTATGGGAGAATAAAAGTTATGTTTACACCTAACACCATAACATAAACCCCGAGTCTAAACACCCCTAATCTACTACCCCCTACACTGCCGCCACCTACATTATACTTATTAACCCCTAATCTGCCACACCCTACACCGCCGCCACCTACATTATACTTATTAACCCCTAATCTGCCGCCCCGACACCGCTGCCACTTAAATAAAAGTTATTAACCCCTATCCCCCCACTCACGGAGCCCACCGCAACTAAATAAAGTTATTAACCCCTAAACCCCTGGCCTCCCACATCACTACCACTTACTAAACCTATTAACCCCTAAACCGCCAGCCCCCCACATCGCCATAAACTAAATTAAACTATTAACCCCTAAACCTAACAACCTGCTAACCTTACATTAAATATTAACTCATCCCTATCTTATAATAAATTTAAACTTACCTTTAAATTTAAATTAAACTATATTAAACTATGAATTAATCTATCCTAACTATTATACTAAAATTACATTAAACTATATTAAATTAATAATTAACCTACCCTAACTATTATAATAAAATTACATTAAACTGTATTAAATTAATGATTAATCTAACCTAACTTTTAAACTAAAATTACATTAAACTATATTAAAATAAAAACTAATCTAACCTAACTTTTATACTAAAATTACATAAAACTACAAATTAAATTAACTATATTATATATTTAAACACCTAACCCTAATCAAATAATTTAAATCTACACTAAAAAATTACAAAGTTACAAAAAACTAACTAAGTTACAAAAAATAACAAACACTAAGTTACACAAAAAAATAAACACTAAGTTACAAAAAAGAAAAAGAAATTATCAAAGCTTTAAACTAATTACACCTAATCTAAGGGCCCTATGAAAATAAAAAAGCCCCCTCAAAATAATAAACCCCCTAGCCTACAATAAACTACAAATAGCCCTTAAAAGGGCCATTTGTGGGGCATTGCCCCAAAGTAATCAGCTCTTTTACCTGTATATAAATCATATAAGCTCTTTTACCTGTATATAAATCAGCCAATAGGATTGAGCTTGCATTCTATTGGCTATTCCAATCAGCCAATAGAATGCAAGCTCAATCCTATTGGCTGATTGGATCAGCCAATAGGATTGAAGTTCAATCCTATTGGCTGATTGCAACAGCCAATAGGATTTTTTCAACCTTAATTCTGATTGGCTGATAAAATTCTATCAGCCAATCGGAATCTAAGGGACGCCATCTTGGATGACGTCATTTAAAGGAACCTTCATTCGTCATTAGTCCGTCGGAAGAAGAGGATGCTCCTCGTCGGATGTCTTGAAGATAGACCCGCTCCGCGCTGGATGGATGAAGATAGAAAATGCCGTCTGGGTGAAGACTACTGCGGGCCTGGATGAAGACTTCGGCCTACTTCTGGGAGGACTTCTTGCCGCTTCGATGAAGACTTCTCCCAGGTTCTTGGAGGATGTATGTCGGATCTTCAAAACTGTAAGTTGATCTTCAGGGGTTAGTGTTAGGATTTTTTAAGGGTTTATTGGGTGGGTTTTATTTTTAGATTAGGGTTTTGGGCTGCAAAATAGCTAAATGCCCTTTTAAGCTCAATGCCCATCCAAATGCCCTTTTCAGGGCAATGGGGAGCTTAGGTTTTTTTAGTTAGCTTTTTATTTGGGGGGTTGGTTGTATGGGTGTTGGGTTTTACTGTTGGGGGGGTTGTTTGTATTTTTTATTTACAGGTAAAAGAGCTGATTACTTTGGGGCAGTACCCCGCAAAAGGCCCTTTTAAGGGCTATTTGTAGTTTATTGTAGGCTAGGGGGTTTATTATTTTTTGGGGGGGGGGCGTTTTTTATTTTCATAGGGCCCTTAGATTAGGTGTAATTAGTTTAAAACTTTGATAATTTCTTTTTTATTTTTTGTAACTTAGTGTTTATTTTTTTGTGTAACTTAGTGCTTGTTATTTTTTGTAACATAGTTAGTTTTTTGTAACTTTGTAATTTTTTAGTGTAGATTTAAATTATTTGAGCAGGGTTAGGTGTTTAAATATATAATATAGTTAATTTAATTTGTAGTTTTATGTAATTTTAGTATAAAAGTTAGGTTAGATTAATTTTTATTTTAATATAGTTTAATGTAATTTTAGTTTAAAAGATAGGTTGGATTAATCATTAATTTAATATAGTTTAATGTATTTTTATTATAATAGCTAGGGTAGGTTAATTATTAGTTTAATATAGTATAATGTAATTTAGTATAATAGTTAGGGTAGATTAATTAATAGTTTAATATAGTTTAATGTAATTTTAGTATAATAGTTAGGGTAGATTAATAAATTAATAGTTTAATATAGTTTAATGTAATTTTAGTATAATAGGGTAGATTAATTAATAGTTTAATATGGTTTAATTTAAATCTAAAGGTAAGTTTAAATTTATTATAAAATAGGAATGAGTTAATATTTAATATAAAGTTAGTGGGTTGTTAGGTTTAGGGATTAATAGGTTAATTTAGTTTATGGCGATGTGGGGGGCTGGCGGTTTAGGGGTTAATACATTTATTTAGTTGTGGTGGGCTCCGGGAGCGGCAGGATAGGGGTTAATAACTTTATGTAGGTGGCGGCGGTATAGGGGGGTGGCAGATTAGGGCTCCGGGAGCGGCGGTTTAGGGGTTAATAACTTTATTTAGTTGCGGTGGGGTCCGGGAGCGGAGGGATAGGGGTTAAACAGTTTAGTATAGTGGCGGTGTTTAGTGACAGTATACAAATAAAGCTGTGAAAAGCCGAAGAGCAGCAAGATCGATGACTGTTAGTTATCAACAGTCCGCTGCTCATCGCCCCGTACTTGGTGCGCTGCTTTTTGACAGCTTTTATGTTAAATATGGAGAATGTATTCAGGTCTGCGGCAGCGATGTTAGGCGATGTTAGGCAAGCGTATTGGTGCCGGCGAATGCAGCATAGTTGACGGCTTGATAAATAGGCCCCCTTGGCTTTTGTGCGGTATGGAGCTTATCGCAACATACCGCACAGCACAAGGAGGTTTTTCAGTAACTTGTAATGGCAGCGCTATGGAAAGTGCGATACAGCTAATTTTTTTTGCGTTCTTTACGTACCCAGTATAACGCACAACTTGTAATCTAGGAGATAGTTAATTGCGCGCATCATGAATTTATATTTTTGATTAAGCATAAAAAAGAAAGCACAGTCAAAAACAATAACCCCTAAACATTAAAGGGACACTGAACCCAATTTTTTTTCTTTCGTGATTCAGATAGATCATGCAATTTTATGCAACTTTCTAATTTACTCCTATTATCAATTTTTATTCATTCTCTTACTATCTTTATTTGAAAAAGAAGGCATTGAAGCTTTTTTTATCGGTTCAGTACTCTGGACAGCACTTTTTTATTGGTGGATGAATTTATCCACCAATCAGCAAGGACAACCGAGGTTGTTCACCAAAAATGGGCCGGCATCTAAACTTACATTCTTGAATTTCAAATAAAGATACCAAGAGAATGAAGAAAATTTGATAATAGGAGTAAATTAGAAAGTTGCTTAAAATATCATGCTCTATCTGAATCACAATAGAAAAAATTTGGGTTCAGTGTCCCTTTAACTACTAAGCTATATCACACCCCTGTGCTAAGACCAATTTAGTTAGATCCTGCTCACATTTAAGAAACAAATAAGTGTTTAAACTTAAATAATAGGGGACGCACAACAAATGCTATAAATAAGTCATTATAACGTTAAGGCAAAACTTTACAATTGTATTAAGTTAAAAAATCTTTAAAGTGGCACGTAGAGAAGAGAATAAAAAAAAACCTCAGACAGCTCTTCTTAAAAACCATCAAACTCCATTCTGCAATACAAGAAAAACAAAAAAATCCGCCTAGTGCAATAAAATCACTCCTCCAAATATGATGTCATGTAAACAAAAAAGGCCGTTATACTCACAGAGGTGGCAGCACTCAAATGTGCTTGGTAGGTGCAGACTGAAAGCTCACAGGGTCCCAGCTCTCCTCCAGCGTGGGTAAAGCAACCACTGCTCCTCAGCCGCAGAAGGAAAAATGTTAGTCGTGCAATAATCCGAAATTAAATTTTTTTATTATCAAACTATATACTGCATAATATAAATTATCATGGGGATATTTGGTCACCCCTAAAATCAGCAGCAACAAATAATAGTGTGTCAATAGAAGGGCTTGTCCTCATATAAATAAGGGCAATTGGGTATATTTATATAAATTAGATCTACACATAGGGACTGCCATGAGCCTTTACTCAAATAATCACACTTTTATTTACACCAGCGGTAATCAACTGGCTATTAAAAGCTATATAAGGCTTTATTTTAAAGAGGGGCTTCTGGGAATCTAAACAAGGAGGTCTTGGTGGTATCTAGGACTTTTGGATGGACTATTATAATAGATTATAGACTACCTCTTTGTGTGTCTCTTTATTTTATGTTAAAAAAAATGTGCTTGATGCTTTATATGACACACACCATTTTGAAAAAGCATGCTATTGCCTTTCGAAGGTAGGTCTTGGGGGTTACTAGGTTTTAAGAGAGCTGAAATCAAGAGTTTTATATACATACCTCCCCATCCAGCTCTATTATTCTTCCTGCAGAAACCCCGGCACATCCAGGTTTCCTGGGTTGGGTGACATCACCAAACCCATGCAAAGTGATTTCCCCAGCATCCCCAGATTCAACTGCTTGGCCACCTCATAACTGATCTTAAGTGTAGGGAGACAGGGATCAAGTCCAAAAATGCCCAAACTCCGGATGATGACACATCAATATCAAATTATTTATCTGATGTTTAACTTTTTCTCATATCATTTGCTTTTTTACAGGTCTGTGAAAATTCCTGAAAAACACCTTTAAAAAAAAACTGTAATATAATGATTAATGTATACATTGTTACCAATTCACCAGGGAACTCTGGGTACAATATGCAAATTAGAGAGACTCAGAGAGATGAAAGATTCCTTCTTTAGGGCTAGATTACGAGTTTTGTGTTATGAGGGGTGCGGTGCTAACTTGCAAGTTATTGTCACCACTCACTTGCCTACAGCACTGGTATTACAGGTTTATAAAAACCCGGCGTCATCAGGCAAGAAGTGAGTGTAGAGCAAAATTGAGCTCCATACCGCACTCCAATACCAGCGCTGCTGAGATCTGCGGTGAGCTGGTTTTACGTGCTCGTGCACGATTTCCCCATAGACATCAATGGGGAGAGGCGGCTGAAAAAAAGTCTAACACCTGCAAAAAAGCAGCGAAAAGCTCCGTAATGCAAACCCATTGATTCCTATGGGGAAACAAAATTTATGTACACCTAACACCCTAACATGAACCCAGAATCTAAACACCCCTAATCTAACATTTTTTAACCCCTAATCTGCCACCCCCGACATCGCCGACACCTACATTATATTTATTAACCCCTAATCTGCCGCCCCAACATCGCTGACACCTACATTATATTTATTAACATCTAATCTGCTGCCCCAACATCGCCGACACCTCCATTATATTTATTAACCCCTAATCTCCCGCCCCCAATGTCACCGCAACCTACCTACACTTATTAACCCCTAATCTGTCGCCCCAACGTCGCCGCCACTATAATAAACATATTAACCCCTAAACCGCCGTACTCCTGCATCGCAAACACTAGTTAAATATTATTAACCCCTAATCTGCCGCCTCTAACATCGCCGCCACCTACCTACATTTATTAACCCCTAATCTGCCGCCCCCAACGTTGCCACCACTATACTAAATTTATTAACCCCTAAACCTAAATCTAATCCTAACCCTAATACCCCCTAACTTAAATATAATGAAAATAAATCTAAAGAAAACCTACTATCATTACCTAAATAATTCCTATTTAAAACTAAATACTTACCTGTAAAATAAACCCTAAGCTAACTACAATATAACTAATAGTTACATTGTATCTAGCTTAGGTTTTATTTTTATTTCACAGGCAAATTTGTATTTATTTTAACTAGGTAGAATAGTTACTAAATAGTTATTAACTATTTACTAACTACCTAGCTAAAATAAATACAAATTTACCTGTAAAATAAAACCTAACCTGTCTTACACTAACACCTAACCTTACACTACAATTAAATAAATTACATAAATTAAATCCAATTATCTAAATTACAAAAAACCCCACTAAATTACACAAAATAAAAAAGAAATGATCAGATATTTAAACTAATTACACCTAATCTAATAGCCCTATCAAAATAAAAATGCCCCCCAAAATAAAAAAACCCTAGCCTAAACTACCAATAGCCCTTAAAAGGGCCTCTTGTGGGGCATTGCACCAAGGAAATCAGCTCTTTTACCTGTAAAAAAAATACAAAGACCCCCCTAACAGTATAACCCACCATCCACACAACCAACCCCCCAAATAAAATCCTAACTAAAAAAACCTGAGCTCCCCATTGCTCTGAAAAGGGCATTTGGATGGGCATTGCCCTTAAAAGGGCATTTAGCTCTTTTTCCGCACAAAAGACCTCTAAAAATAAAACCCACCCAATAAACCCTTAAAAAAGCCTAACACTAACCCCCGAAGATCCACTTAAAGTTTTTGAAGACCCGACATCCATCCTCAAGAAGCGGCAGAAGTCCTCATTGAAGCCAGCAGAAGTCTTCATCCAAGTGGCCGAAGTCTTCATCCAAGCCCGCAGAAGTCTTCATCCAGACGGCATCTTCTATCTTCATCCATCCAGCGCAGAGCGGCTCCATCTTCAAGACATCCGGCGCGGAGCATCCTCTTTAATCGAAGTCTTCTTGCAGAATGAAGGTTCCTTTAAGTGACATCATCCAAGATGGTGTCCCTTGAATTCTGATTGGCTGATAGAATTCTATCAGCCAATCGGAATTAAAGGTGAAAAAATCCTATTGGCTGATGCAATCAGCCAATAGGATTGAGCTTGCATTCTATTGGCTGATTGGAACAGCCAATAGAATGCGAGCTCAATCCTATTGGCTGATTGGATCAGCCAATAGGATTGAAGCTCAATCCTATTGGCTGATTGCTTCAGCCAATAGGATTGAAGCTCAATCCTATTGGCTGATTGCTTCAGCCAATAGGATTTTTCACCTTTAATTCCGATTGGCTGATATAATTCTATCAGCCAATCAGAATTCAAGGGACGCCATCTTGGATGACGTCATTTAAAGGAACCTTCATCCTGCAAGAAGACGTCGATTGAAGATGATGCTCCACGCCGGATGTATTGAAGATGGAGCTGCTCCACGCCGGATGGATGTAGATAGAAGATGCTGTCTGGATGAAGACTTCTGCCTGTCTGGAGGACCACTTCTGCCGGCTTGGATAAAGACTTCTCCCGGCTTTGTTGAGGACTTCTTGCCGCTTGGATGAAGACTTTTCCCGGCTTTATTGAGGATGGATGTCCGGTCTTCAAAACTGTAAGTGGATCTTCGGGGGTTAGTTTTAGGATTTTTTAAGGGTTTATTGGGTGGGTTTTATTTTTAGGTTAGGGTTTGGGCACTGAAAAAGAGCTAAATTCCCTTTTAAGGGCAATGCCCATCCAAATGCCCTTTTCAGGGCAATGGGGAGCTTAGGCTTTTTTAGTTAGGATTTTATTTGGGGGGTTGGTTGGTTGGGTGGTGGGTTTTACTGTTGGGGGGTTGATTGTATTTTTTTACAGGTAAAAGAGCTGATTTATTTGGGGCAATGCCCTGCAAAAGGCCCTTTTAAGGGCTATTGGTAGTTTAGTTTAGGCTAGGGGTTTTTTTTTATTTTGGGGGGGGGGGCTTTTTTATTTTGATAGGGCTATTACATTAGGTGTAATTCGTTTAAATGTCTGATCATTTATTTTTTTTATTTTGTGTAATTTAGTGTTTGTTTGTTTTTTGTAATTTAGGTAATTGTATTTAATTTAGTTAATTTATTTAATTGTAGTGCAAGGTTAGGTGTTAGCGTTACCCAGGTTAGGTTTTATTTTACAGGTAAATTTGTATTTATTTTAGTTAGGTAGTTAGTAAATAGTTAATAACTATTCAGTAACTATTCTACCTAGTTAAAATAAATACAAACTTAGCTGTAAAATAAAAATAAAACCTAAGCTAGATACAATGTAACTATTAGTTATATTTTTTCTAGCTTAGGGTTTATTTTACAGGTAAGTATTTAGTTTTAAATAGGAATTATTTAGTTATTAATAGCAGGTTTTATTTAGATTTATTTTAATTATATTAAAGTTAGGGGGTGTTAGGGTTAGATTTAGGGTTAGGTTTAGGGGTTAATATGTTTATTATAGTGGCGGCGATGTCCGGAGCGGCAGATTAGGGGTTAATAAATGTAGATAGGTGGAGGCGATGTTAGGGGTGGAAGATTAGGGGTTAATAATATTTAACTAGTGTTTGCGATGCGGGAGTGTGGCGGTTTAGGGGTAAATATGTTTATTATAGTGGCGGCGATGTTGGGAGCAGCAGATTAGGGGTTAATAATTTTATTTTAGTGTTTGCGATGCGGGAGGGCCTCGGTTTAGGGGTTAATAGGTAGTTTATAGGTGTTAGTGTACTTTTTAGCACTTTAGTTATGAGTTTTATGCTACAGCTTTGTAGCGTAAAACTCATAACTACTGATTGTAGATTGCGTTACGAATCTTGCGGTATAGGCTGTACCCCTCACTTTTTGGCCTCCCAGAAAAAACTTGTAATATCGGCGCTATGGAAGTCCCATTGAAAAAAGACTTTACGCAAATTGCGCAAGTGAATTTGCGTTACGGCCAAAAAAGTGTGCGGTACAGCTTTTTTGACAAGACTCGTAATAGCAGCGGTAGTGAAAAAGCAGCGTTATAACCCATAATGCTGCTTTTTCACTCATAACGCAAAACTCGTAATCTAGCCGATAGAAAGTAATGAATATCTCTAGGATACGGAATTTAACAGGGGAGAGAGAGGGTAACTGGAAAACACCTGGGGCTGATATACTGATTTTGCATCAATTACAAATTAAACTGAGATGTTTTCACTACAATTTAAAGGGACATAAAACAGTATGAACTAACATAAGTTTCTAAATATATAATGCAACCAAAACTTACTTGCAAAATGGTTTCTGTTTAACCCCTATTAACCCCTTTATTTCAACAATAGTTTTGTTTGAAGCAAGCTCCCCCCCCTGGTCATTTCCATATATGGAAGGTGCTTTGCAGGCCATAGCTTCTCCAGAATACACTCGTGCACGTGAACATTAGGAGGCAGAGTCACATGGCACCTGATTAAAACAGTGTACAGCATAATGCTGAAGCTTTCATAAAGTATGTGACATTATCCCCATGGAAGCGAGCAAGCCTCTTCGCAACAAACAATAGCAGTACCTGTTGTCCCTCCTCAACCCCCCTTGCTTACATAAGTAATTATCCTCGCATGCACACTATGGGGCCGATTTATCAAAACGTCAACTATGTTGTATTTGCGGGTGTCAATACACTCGCCAAATTTTGGCAAATATCGCGGCCGCGGATCTGAATACGATCTCCTTATTTATCAAAAAAGCTGTCAAAAACAAACACCTCAAGTACGGCGCGAAGAGCATCGGACTGGTGTTAACTAACATTCATCAATGTTACGTCTATTCGGGTTTTTCACAACTTTATTTACATCATTTCATTACTGTCCACGAACAAGCACATTCCTCTTTAGCACATTATTGTATATAGTGTAAATGTATTATTTTTCTGAGCATAACTAATTGCGAATATAGCAAGTAGCGACATATTTGGTGCAAAGTGGAGAGTGAATTATTAGAATTATTTTTAATATTTGACATACATATTTCAGTATGTATATACATATATATATATATATATATATATATATATATATATATATATGTGTGTGTTTTATGTCAGAAATCTTTTGCATACAAATTTACATGTCCCTAAGTTCCTTATTTAGTTCTAAACAATGTTGTCTGTCATATCTCTGTGTTTATTTATACCACTATATGTATATATTGTAAATGTATTATTAGTCTGAGCAGGAATAATTGGGAATATAACATGTAATCAGAGTATCATATATATTTATTTGCAATCAATAGATATTTTAAAGGGACACAAAAGTAAAAATGTAAGTTGCACTAGTGGGAGCTAGCTGCTAATTGGTGCCTGCACACATTTGTCTCTTGTGATTGGCTAAATAGATGTGTTCAGCTAGTTGCCAGTAGTGCAATGCTGTTCCTTCAGCAAAGGATAACAAGAGAATAAAGTAAATTTGATAATAGAAGTAAATTGGAAAGTGGTTTAAAATTGTATGTTCTATCCAAATCATGAAATAATATGTTGGGGTTTCCTGTTCCTTTAAGAGCTGAGCAATTTTTCTCTCTGCACCTGTCCAACCCCTCCTGATTGCAATCTATTTTTAAAAAACACCCCTTCACAGGTGTTATAAAATGGGCTGGCATATGAAAAAGAAATTCAAGAGAAGGAAGAAATACACTGAAAATAGCATGACAAGAGGTGATTTTAATTTCTACTGTATCTAATTCATGACAGTTTAAAGTTAGGTGGGCTATCCCTTTGAGCTATCATCTTAAGAATAAGATTATATTGAATCAAACATCAATTCGAATTTTAAAATCCGTGTCTAAAATATCAGCATCAATGTTTATCTTTAATACTAATTTCATATATACATACTTTCAAAGTATAATACACAATGTAACAAATGGCACTTACAAGTTCTGATGAGTGATCAATGACACAAGTATCGAGCAATTTGATTAGTTAGTGATAGTTTATAATGTGTATTTGAATCAGATTGGGTGATGTCATAAATCATGTGATTATGCATATTCCAATCTAAAGTGGTTGAAAAATTGACTAGTGTGTGGGTTATTTAGGAGTTTGCATCATTATTGGTGCGGAAAGTGTTGACTCAAATATGGTGCGAAGTGGAGAGTGAGACTTGTATTACGTGGCTTAAACATGGTGCACATAGGTTGTTCCAACAAATAAAAGGGAAGTTAGCTATATTATGTTGTGTATTTATTTCATTTTTATCTCTATATCTAATAGTGCAACATTTTTGGGGCAAAACTTTGCACCAAATATGTAGAAATAATATTGTCCCCTTGCTTTGTAATGAGAGACAAAGTTGTAGCATAATCCATAATTAGTAAAGTATTCATTTTTATCCCTATATCTACTAGTGCACCAAATGTGGAGCAATAATATTGTTTGATTTAGAAAGGGTATACAATTTTAATAAAGTTTCTAATTTACTGTTATTATGTAATATACTTTATTCTCTTGCAGCATCGAACATAAGCTTTCTGTGTTTTCAGACTCCCATTGAGTTCTATGGCATCCGCGACCTGAAGGGTGGTGGATTCAAAACCAGGTACGCTGAGTCGGAAAAGACCCGAGTGTAACTGTAGAATTTTTGATAACTTTGTGAGAGCTTCAAATAGTGTCGAATAGGAGGGCGAATGAACAGGATTCCGCTCGAATTCCACGGGTTTTCAACTCGCATCAATCTGCGTCCGATTGAGATCACGGGATCGTATGTTACATCACAAATTTCAACATTTGCCGATGTTAACGCTTTGATAACTATGGCAGATCAATCTCGTGACAATTTTGACACGGAATTCCAGCGTATTTTCAGTTGACGCTTTGATAAATATCCCTATTTGTTATATGATACCACAAGGTTTGGAGTAGGACACTGATAAGGGGGGGGGGGGGTGGAACAGGCTACACTTGGCAACACTAAAGTGTAAGTAATTTTGCATATTTTTGGAAATTTTATTAATATTCATACTTACAGGGAGTGCAGAATTATTAGGCAAATTAGTATTTTGACCACATCATCCTCTTTATGCATGTTGTCTTACTCCAAGCTGTATAGGCTCGAAAGCCTACTACCAATTAAGCATATTAGGTGATGTGCATCTCTGTAATGAGAAGGGGTGTGGTCTAATGACATCAACACCCTATATCAGGTGTGCATAATTATTAGGCAACTTCCTTTCCTTTGGCAAAATGGGTCAAAAGAAGGACTTGACAGGCTCAGAAAAGTCAAAAATAGTGAGATATCTTGCAGAGGGATGCAGCACTCTTAAAATTGCAAAGCTTCTGAAGCATGATCATCGAACAATCAAGCGTTTCATTCAAAATAGTCAACAGGGTCGCAAAAAGCATGTGGAAAAACCAAGGCGCAATATAACTGCCCATGAACTGAGAAAAGTCAAGCGTGCAGCTGCCAAGATGCCACTTGCCACCAGTTTGGCCATATTTCAGAGCTGTAACATCACTGGAGTGCCCAAAAGCACAAGATGTGCAATACTCAGAGACATGGCCAAGGTAAGAAAGGCTGAAAGATGACCACCACTGAACAAGACACACAAGCTGAAACGTCAAGACTGGGCAAAGAAATATCTCAAGACTGATTTTTCTAAGGTTTTATGGACTGATGAAATGAGAGTGAGTCTTGATGGGCCAGATGGATGGGCCCGTGGCTGGATTGGTAAAGGGCAGAGAGCTCCAGTCTGACTCAGACGCCAGCAAGGTGGAGGTGGAGTACTGGTTTGGGCTGGTATCATCAAAGATGAGCTTGTGGGGCCTTTTCGGGTTGAGGATGGAGTCAAGCTCAACTCCCAGTCCTACTGCCAGTTTCTGGAAGACACCTTCTTCAAGCAGTGGTACATGAAGAAGTCTGCATCCTTCAAGAAAAACATGATTTTCATGCAGGACAATGCTCCATCACACGCGTCCAAGTACTCCACAGCGTGGCTGGCAAGAAAGGGTACAAAAGAAGAAAATCTAATGACATGGCCTCCTTGTTCACCTGATCTGAACCCCATTGAGAACCTGTGGTCCATCATCAAATGTGAGATTTACAAGGATGGAAAACAGTACACCTCTCTGAACAGTGTCTGGGAGGCTGTGGTTGCTGCTGCACGCAATGTTGATGATGAACAGATCAAAACACTGACAGAATCCATGGATGGCAGGCTTTTGAGTGTCCTTGCAAAGAAAGGTGGCTATATTGGTCACTGATTTGTTTTAGTTTTGTTTTTGAATGTCAGAAATGTATATTTGTGAATGTTGAGGTGTTATATTGGTTTCACTGGTAAAAATAAATAATTGAAATGGGTATATATTTGTTTTTTGTTAAGTTGCCTAATAATTATGCGCAGTAATAGTCACCTGCACACACAGATATCCCCCTAAAATAGCTAAAACTAAAAACAAACTAAAAACTACTTCCAAAAATATTTAGCTTTGATATTAATGAGTTTTTTGGGTTCATTGAGAACATGGTTGTTGTTCAATAATAAAATTATTCCTCAAAAATACAACTTGCCTAATAATTCTGCACTCCCTGTATAAGCTTTTTTTTTTTACACTTTTTTTCACCCGCTGTTTTACCTCAGTTGGCCCTTTTATAATATGCACAAAACACAAAAAGGTTTTATGGCATTTTAACTTCCTTTTACCTATAGTTTAGTATATATATTACTTTTCTGTCAGTTAAATAAATGTATTGTAA
Source organism: Bombina bombina (assembly GCF_027579735.1). Classification (NCBI taxonomy): domain Eukaryota; kingdom Metazoa; phylum Chordata; class Amphibia; order Anura; family Bombinatoridae; genus Bombina; species Bombina bombina. Next base: position 780,533,104 of record NC_069501.1, on the reverse strand, counting down.
ATTTTGAGCAAACTTCACCTGCAGAGAGTTGGTGAGCTAAGTCAGTGAGACCAGTTTGTTTAATAAGCTTACAGCATTTCACACCCTTGAAACTTACCTGTTCAGCACAGGGAACTCTCCTGTCCCACCAACTTTCTTAAGTTGTGTTTTATTTTACAATAGAGAAAATACCAAGTGCCATGTCAGTTGTAAATGATACATAGACAAATACAAAGGGGGATATTTATCAAGCCGTCAACCTGAAATACGCTGGAATTCCACAGTGTAATTTTGGCAAGCTTGATTCGACCTAGTTATCAAAGCCTACAGACTGGCAAAAGTTGAAATCTGTGACGTAATATACGATCCGCCGTCTCAATCTGACACAGATCAATGCTTATGTCATTACAGATGTTCCGAATACACATTCGGCACTATTTGACACTTTTTAAAAGTTATCAAATAGTTAACCGGTATGCTCGCGGCTATTCCAGCCCAGCGTACCTGGTTTTCAATCCGCCACCCTGGAGGCCGCGGATGCCATAGGAATCAATGGGAGTCTGAAAGGAGCGAAAGCTTATGTTCGATGCTGCCAGATATCCCATTCATTTCTATGGTAGAAAACCAGTTATGTTTACACCTAACACCCTAACATAAGCCCCAAATCTAAACACCCCTAATCTGCCGCCCCGACATTGCCACAACCTACATAATGTTATTAACCCCTATCCCGCCGCTCCAGGACCCCACCGTAACTAAATAAAAATATTAACCCCTATCCCGCCACTCCCGGACCCCACCACAACAAAATAAATGTATTAACCCCTTAACCCCTGGCTTCCCACATCACTACCACTTACTAAACCTATTAACCCCTAAACCGCCAGCCCCCCACATCGCCATAAACTAAATTAAGCTATTAACCCCTTAACCTAACAATCCGCTAACTTTACATTAAAATTACAACATCCCTATCTTATAATAAATTTAAACTTACCAGTAGAATTAAATTAAACTATATTAAACTATTAATTAACCTACCCTAACTATTATACTAAAATACATTAAACTACCAATTAAATTACCTATATTATATATTAAAAAAACCTAACCCTCCTCAAATGATTTAAATCTACAATTAAAAATTAATAAATTACAAAAAAACATAAACGCTAAGTTACAAAAAATAAAAAACATTAAGTTACAAAAAATTAAAAAACCACAGTATCAAAAATAAAAAAGAATTACACCTAATCTACACCTAATCTACACTAAATAAATGTATTAAACCCTAAACCCTTGGCCTCCCACATCAACAGGTATTGGCTGTTCCAATAGGATGAGAGCTTAATCCTTTTGGCTGATTGGAACAGCCAATAGGATGAGAGCTGCTCAAATCCTATTGGCTGTTCGGTACAGCCAATAGGATTTTAGCTGCTCTAATCCTATTGGCTGATTGGAACCTTTCAGCCAATATGAATGCATGGGACGCCATCTTTGATGACGTCACTTGCATTCAAGATCCAGTTTACGGCGGAGACCGTATTGAAGAGGAGCTCCTCGTCGGATGTCTTCAGGATGGACCCGCTCCATGCCGGATGTCTTCAGGATGGACCCGCTCCTCGCCAGATGGATGAAGATAGAAGAGGCCGCATGAATGAAGACTTCGCCGGCTGGATGAAGATGGAATAGGTCGCCCGGATGAAGACTTCTTGCCGGCTGGATGGATCCTTCAAGCGAAACTTCAAAAACTGTAAGTGGATCGATGGGGGTTAGTGTTAGGTTTTTTTAAGGGTTTTTTGGTGGGTTTTATTTTTAGAGTAGGGTCTGGGCAGTAAAAGAGCTAAATGCCCTTTTAAGGGCAATGCCGATACAAATGCCCTTTTCAGGGCAATGGGGAGCTTAGGTTTTTTAGATAGGGTTTTTATTTGGGAGGGTTGGTTGTGTGGGTGGTGGGTTTTACTGTTGGGGGTTTTTGTAATATTTTTTACAGGTAAAAGAGCTGTTTTCTTTGGGGCAATGCCCCGCAAAAGGCCCTTTTAACCCCTTAATGACCAGCGACGTACCCTGTATGTCACTGGCCTTTTTTTGGGACTTGATTGTTTTGAAGCGTGGTCTTGCCACCAGCGTTAAGACTGATCTATTCCACAAAGCCTGCTGGAGGGAGTGCATTAATAGCGTGTTCTTGCTAGACTTGTGCTATTATGTCCTGAAAAAACCCTTAAGGACCAGTGACATACAGGGTACATTGTGGTCATTAAGGGGTTAAGGAACATTGTTAGTTATTGTAAGCTAGGTTTTTTTTTATTTTGGGGGGGGGGAGTTTATTTTGATAAGGCTATTAGATTAGGTGTAATTCTTTTTATTTTTTGATACTGTGGTTTTTTATTTTTTGTAACAGTGTTTTTTTTTATTTAGTTTTTTTTTTTTAGTAATTTAGTAATTTTTAATTGTAGATTTAAATAATTTGATTAGGGTTAGGTTTTAAAATATGTAATATAGTTATTTTAATTGGTAGTTTAATATAATTTTAGCATAATAGGGTGGTTAATTAATAGTTTAATATAGTTTAATTTAATTTTAGTATAATAGTTAGGGTAGGTTAATTAACAGTTTAATATAGTTAAATGTAATTCTACAGGTAAGTTTAAATTTACTATAAGATAGGGATATTGTAATTTTAATGTAAAATTAGGGGGTTGTTAGGTTAAGGGGTTAATAGCTTAATTTAGTTTATGGCGATGTGGGGGGCTGGTGCTTTAGGGGTTAATAGGTTTAGTAAGTGGTAGTGATGTGGTAGGCCAGGGGTTTAGGGGTTGATACATTTATTTAGTTGCGGTGGGGTCCGGGAGCGGCGGAATAGGGGTTAATACTTTTATTTAGTTGCGGTGGGGTCTGGGAGTAGTGGAATGGGGGTTAATACTTTTATTTAATTGCGGTGGGGTCAGGGAGCAGCAGGATAGGGGTTAATAACTTTATTAAAGTTGCGGCGGGGTCCGGGAGCGATGGGATAGGGGTTAAACATTTTAGTATAGTGGCGGTGTATAGTGACAGGGTATAAATAAATAAAGTTGGTAAAAAGCTGAATAGCAGCGAGATCGATGACTGCTAGTTAACAACAGTCCGCTGCTCATCATCCCGTATGTGGTTCGTGGCTTTTTGACGGGTTTTTAATAAATATGGAGATCGTATTCAGGTCCGGGGCCGCGATTGCAAGAAACTTGACGGCTTGATAGATAGGCCTCAAAGTATGAATGTAATTTGTTAAAGTAGCAACAAAAAATGTCAAAACATAATAAGAATTTGTAAAATCACTGCTAGATCTAAAACTAAATGTATTAAAATATAAAATATAAAGTGCAAAGTTTGAATGTAATAATACTGAATGGGCCCAATCTGAAGTGTAATGTAATATAAAATATAAAGCACAAAGTGTAAGTGTATTAAAACTCTCATTTCATGAAGTGCTATGTCTCTCCTTTAGATACAGAAATGAGAAAGATCTCACAGTGCTGAAAAGTTCCGCCCTTTTTCTTTGATCTTTCAGGACTAGATTATAAGCAAGCGATATTAGGTTTTCACGGCTGTTTGTGCACAAGTTAAATTCTGCTTGTATTACAAGTGGAAAGTAAATGTGAATGTTTGAGCGTAATCGCAATTTACGCTAGAACACTGTTTTTTAAACCTGTCATCAGGCCTCCCTAACAGGACAGATTTTGAAGATATATGAACTGGAGCAGACATGAAATAGTCAGCTGATTAGTAAACATGTCTATTTTACCTGCTCTCATCAATGATAATCCTGAAAATCTTACCTGTTGGGGAGGCCTGTGGACAGGTTTGAAAACCAGTGCACTAGAATGATTACAGTGACTTCAGAACACTAGTTAACTGTTACGCTTGAATAAAAAGTTGCACAAAACACATTAAAAGTACATTAAAAAGTACAGATAAAATCATAATAACACTGTCTGATAAAAATTATTTCTTAAACAAATTGCATTAAAAAGTTATAAAGCTCAACTTATAAGGTGTAAGGTGTTAGAAATAAAATGGGCTGCAAAGGGCTTTCCCTTAGAGCAGTGCTTTCCAAACTGTGTGTCGTGACACATTAGTGTGTCGGTGGCAGTGTGTATGTGTGTCCCTGCTTCAGCACAAATTTTTGTGAATTTAACATTTTTAATTTTTTTTTATTTTTTTGGTTTCCGACTTTCCGTTTCTGCCTGCACGCTACGCATATCACGTGGTTGACACGTGATTGATACATAGTGGGTTACAGATCATCTTAACCTATTGGCACAGCTCAGCGGGAACTGAAACTATTCCACTATTCCCATTGGCGGCACATTGACATTGACTCCTGACTGCACATGTAGTCTCCTCTTGTGACTACATGTGTAGTCACTGAGTGGGACAGCAGTGTGTTTGCAGCCCTGGCAGTAGTAAGTCGGACTCACAGAGCTCTGAGGGTGGCAGCTTAAACGCTGAGCTGAAGTCAGTGTTTTTTTTGCAGCTAGCTCCCAGTAGTGCATTGCTGCTCCTGCTCTTGATTTATGGATAGGAAGTGGAAGCTTAAAAATGCTTGATGATGAAATTTGAGTGTCTTTATCTAATATTCCACCAAATATTCAGAAGCTGTGTTCATCCAATCAACCTCATACATCCCATTAAAATAGTAAGTAGCTATTAGTGTTATTAATTCTTGCCCATGCATACTGTTACTTGTAAATACATTTCGTTATTATATAATTTATGTATGTGTCTGTATCTCTTAAAACAAATTAGTTTAACCTACTGTTTGCTAGTACAACTGAATTACTGTGTCGCAAAATGATGTAGGTCTAAAAAGTGTGTCACCAACATGAAAAGTTTGGAAAGCTCTGTCTTAGAGATACATACGTACATACATGTCTTAATATGTGTATGTATGTAAATATATATGTAATTATATGTGTATATATGTAATTATATGTGTATATATGTATTTACAGACAAATATACAGATAAAAACATAAATACATATCTACACACATGCATACGTACATGTACTTTATATGTGCATTGGAGCCCTTTGCAGTCAAGTATATGAAAAACATGAAAATCATATTTATTAAACATGTGCGTCTCTGAAAAATTCGGTTAGTTTCGTTTCATTTTCAATTAGTTAAAAAGTAATTTTGTTTCGCCAAATTAGTTTAGTTAAGTTTTTAAAAAATTGTTTCAGCAAATTAGTTCCGTTCCATTAAATCGGTTTCGGATCCGTTCGTTTTTTCGGATCCATTCATTTTTTCACATCCATTCTAATTTCATATGCATTATTCTATTCTGAACTAAGTTATAGAATAATGCATATGAATAAAGAATAGATCTGAGAAAACGAAAGGATCCGAAAAAACTATTTAATTTTACGTAACAATGTGCCGGCGAATGACGAATCAAAATTATGTAAAACCGCTGCTGCCACCCATTCCGCCACTAAATAAAGCTATTAAGCCCAAAAGTGCTGTCCCCCCACATCGCCAACACTACCTAAACCTATTAACCCCTAAACCGCACCCCCCCCCCCCACATTGCTCTTTTAAGAACAATGCCCATACAAATGCCCTTTTTAGGGCAATGATCCCAAATAGAGCTAATATCCAGCACAAATGTCCCAATGTGCATGCATGCTGTGAGGGGTTAACTACCACTACTCCAAGACAATATCAGAATACAAGAAGAAAGTGTTTTTATCTGTGTAGAAAGTGTTTTTATTTAAGTAGAAAGTTTTTTTAAAAAAAGAATAGAACAATAAAGGTGTAGACCACTAGGGGTCAGTATATATGAAGGTGAACTACTAAAATGTACTGAGAGTGTTAATTAAGGAGGTGTGGTCTCACCTGTGTATAGGTATTTAAGGGCAGTAATGTTTGTATACACTACATGAACATGAATAAGGGTGTTTGACCCGAAATGTTGTTCTGTTTTTACTTTTTGCTACCCATGTGAATGGAATAAAAGACGGTTTTGGAGACTAAAAGTGGTGCTGCTGTGTTTGTTCTTGCATTCTGACCTTTTCAGGGCAATGGGTAGATTAGGTTTTATTAGTTAGGTTTTTTTATTTTGTGGGTTTGGGGTGGGTGGGGGTTTGTAATGTTAGGGGGGGTTTGTTTTTATTTTGTAGCAAAAGAGCTGATTTCTTTAGGGCAATGCCCTACAAAATGCCCTTTTAAGGCTATTGGTAGTTTATTATAGATTAGGGTTCTTTTATTTTAGGCTGTTTTTTTTAATGGTTTAGAATAGGAATCATTTTTATTATTTTGAATACTTCATTTGTAATTTTGTGTAATGTTTTTTTTTTCATTTTGGGGTGTTTTTTTTTTTTTTAAGAATAGCCATTTTTTATTTTGAATGGGCAGTAAAAGAGCTGAATGCCCTTTTAAGCGTAATGCCCATACAAATGTCCTTTTCAGGGCAATGGGTAGATTAGGTTTAACAACTTTATTTTAATTTTGTGGATAATTTCTTTTGTTATTTTTTGTAATGGTAGTTTTTTTATTTTTGTAATGTCCACATCCCCAACACTACCTAAACCTATTAACTCCTAAACCACCGTTCCCAAACATCGCCAACACTAACTAAACCTATTAACCCCTAAACCGCACCCCCCCCCACATTGCAACAACCTAATTTAAACTATATTAACCCGTAACCCTAAACCTAACCCTAATTCTAACCCTAAACTTAACACCCCCTAATTTTAACATAATTAAAATAGAGCTAAATTAAAGTTACAATTATTAACTAAATAATACCTATTTAAAACTAAATACAAAAATAAAACCTAAGCTAGCTACAATATAACTGATAGTTATATTGTAGCTAGCTTAGGTTTTTATTTCACAGGTAAGTTTGTATTTATTTTAACTAGGTAGACTAGTTAGTAGATAGTTATTAACTATTTACTAACTACCTAGTTCAAATAAATACAAACATTTGTATGGGCATTGCCCTTAAAAGGGCATTCAGCTCTTTTACTGCCCATTAAAAATAAAAAATGGATGGAGGACGTGTTTCACAGAGCTCCTGAAGAAAAGCATGTAATATAATGATTAACTGGAGCTACATACATGCAATTTTATCTAAAATTGTCCCTGAGCAGATAGGTTTACCCCTACAATACCGGGGGACCTCCTTACTTTGTTTTTCTTACTGGGCTATACTACATACTGCCGTCGTGTCTTGAGAAATGCCCAGGCATCTGAGGCCTACAGCAGTAATGGCAACCCACACCGAAGAAAACTCCTCAACCATTTGCACAGCTTTGCGGGAGCTAACTATGCAAATATCAGCTGGATTTGATGCCCTCTCAGACTGTCTAAAGACCGCTATGGCACAACCGTCGCTCTCGATTGGGAACAGACTGGACAATACAGACCTCCCGTCCGATACAGCTCAGCTCTCTCTATGTGTGGTGCAGATATTTGCGGCTAGAATAGATCTCAGTGAGGATATACCTAGTGTTCCTGCAAGCTTTACCCCACCTAACAGTGAACTTGAACTGGAGGATGAAGTCGGCACAAGAGACCGTAAGTCTGAACTTTTAATTGCGCAGAGAGAACTCCCTCCGTCAATCCGGCTACTGCACCTCCCTTCTGCGCCGAGAATCCTGAGGGAGCCTATCCCGCAAGTTTGCAGCGCCACATCCAGCTACATGGGGAGAGTGATTCTTCAAAAACCTTTATGGGGCACTGAGACCCAGCGGAGCAACAACGGTTACACTTACTCTGCAATCGCTAATTTGGGAAACTGGAGTGGGCTAGGACTTTGGCCTCGGTGTAGTAGTGGCCTAAGGCGGGATAACACCGTAACAGCATTGAACACCCAGGTACGGCTATCGTCAAGATCCGGCAGGCTGGATTCCACATGCTACATTCACATGGTGCGGAGCTCTTTTGATCCAGGAGGCCCCTCTTCTTGCTTGCTCTCAGATCTACACTATACGGCTGATGGACACTGGCAAGGCCGTTTAAATTACTCGCTATCAGACCCTTGGCCTCGAAGCGTGAAGATGCTTCTGAGACCTTTTGCAAGCTGACTTGGACTTTTCTGGTCATCACATACGGACTGGCTCAACAGCTGAAGTGTGGTATAGGTTGAATGTGGTATTCCCACTTAATACTCTATATGGGGCCTCTGGTTATGTTGTTGTTGTTTGAAAATTCTATTTACGTGCTACACAGTAATTTCTCTTCTTTATTCTCCACTACTCAGTGTTTATATGAGTCCTTACTCTGTTAACTTTACTTTTGCCTTGTCACTGCATATATTTCTCTGGGGGCTGCTAGACACTTGCACATGATTTGGGGTAGCCTGCTTGATGTCGCAGGATATCATCTTTCAAATAGACTGCCCATAATAAGCATGTATGATCCTGCCTTGACAAGTAGAAATATTATAACGTTTAACTAGCTGAATATTACTAATGTATTTATGGTGCAACAAACAAATCAGTTACTTCTTTACCCTATACCTCTCTAGCTTTTTATGGTATGTGATGATGTCTGAGATATGCTTTTTTACTTTACATTAGAACCCTAGACGTCTATGTCCTGTGTTTTGGTGGGCCGCTTTTGAAGATCCTACCATCTCTATCACGACCTCTAATGTATACCTATTCCCTAAATGATGCCTCCATAACAGATTATCTATATATGCAGGCTGCTCATGTACTCATATCCAGGTGCTCCATGGGGATTGTAATTGCATTTTTAAAAGGTCAATTAGGCATCTGGATATCACACTACACTCTTAGGCAGATCTCTACAGCTTGGGTAATCAGCTATTAATACCCCATTATCTCCCTCATTACGCAGGCAGCTCTAGCTGAAATCCACACCATCCTTACCATCATGAGGACTTGGTTTTTTCCCATTTCATATACCTTCATTCACCCCAAAAATACTATAGTTTAGTCCAATAAAAGTATATGTGTTTTTTCCCCCTAAATCACAGTCAGCTCAACTTTTTATCCTATACACTCCCTTCCAGCGGGAGTTTTCTACACTCCTAAGGTATATACTAATACTCCTCCATCACCAATTATCTTTTACCATTATATTTTCACTTTCAGTTACTAATCTGTTTATTCTAGTCCAATAACCTATATTTTAAGAGGTGCTTACCTGCTGACTGTTATTGGATACTCTGAAACTCATATAAGTCCATTAACTAGGTTACCATAGGCCGTACCAGTTTCCTCTACTTTAATGACCCATAAGTGGCCACCTAACTAACCAATTAATCAAGCTACTATATACAGAAAATGGAGGTCTGAAAAGCAGATCTGGGACATATTGTGTGCTGTCAAGGTTATACTTTCAAATCATTCTAAGTTAGAAAGTTCACTTTAGACACCCTAATTGAGAGTCAGGAGGTTGCAGTATACATGGATAATGTATGTTTACTTAGAAGGGTTAGGTATACTAATCTAGGCTTGTTCTGCTGGTTGCGGCCGGACCAGTGGAATTGGCATTATACGTAAATAATACAGAAGGGACTCCTCTCCTTCCTTTCCCATCGGTACTTGTTGCCTGCGGGTCATATCCCTACTCCCTTTTCCCTTGTCGCCGGCAGATGGCATCTCCCCAGGAGAGGAGCTCCTCTAGAAGCCCTTTATATCTCGTTTTATACTATGTTTCATATTATCTACCTTATATCTCATGTTACATACATCCTGATACTCTGTTATGAGAATAATTGTTCCAGAATGTAATCTGACCCGTATTATACACAAAAACCCAGGATATTTGAGCAGGTTTCTACGTAAGCGTATGTCTAGACTTCAGCTATAATGATGACAGCCTGGAAAGTTTGTAAACTCTAATAGAATCTATAGCTCCGTCCCCCGCCCTCATAGCTATAATCCACTCTTATATTAGGTGGATAAATAAGCGGTATTAACCCGCTACAAACATCACTTTGTCATGAGTTGCTCTTAGTCTTTTGTTTATCATGAAAATGAGGCTCTTTGCCCCCTGTTCACGTGTATCTAATAGGAGCAACTTGTTATGATTCCCTATAATTTGTCAATCCTTCAAAAATAAATACACCTCTATTATAATTAATATACCATTCTATAGGAAGTATAATCTACCAGGGTTGTTTAAATTCTATCATTTTATCATTTTATTATGTATCTACATAGGAAACAAAACAAAATGGAAAAGAGGGAACGCCAGAACGTGATTATTTTATATTATACTGAAGACTTTAGGAATGTACAAGCCCATGATATATAATGTATTTACTCTTTGTATAATGTTTATTGTGCTTTAATTTTGTACTCCTGGTATCCCTCAATAAAAAACTTTGATTCTCAAAAAAAAAAAAAAAAAAAAATGGCTATTCTAAAAAATAACAAAAAACACCCCAAAAATAACAAAAAACAGTACACAAAATAACAAATGAATTATTCAAAATAATAAAAATTATTTCTATTCTAAACCATTAAAAAAATACCCCAAAATAAAAGAACCCTAATCTATAATAAACTACCAATAGCCCATAAAAGTGCCTTTTGTAGGGCATTGTCCTAAAGAAATCAGCTCTTTTGCTATAACATAAAAACAAACCCCCCCTAACATTACAAACCCCCACCCACCCCAAACCCACAAAATAAAAAACCTAACTAATGAAACCTAATCTACCCATTGCCCTTAAAAGGGCATTCATCTATTTTACTTCCCTTAAAAGGGCATTCAGCTCTTTTAAGATTGCCCAATAGCCCTAATCTAAAAAAAAAAAAAAAAACACCCCAAAAAAACCTAACACTAACCCTTCTTTAGGTACTCACAGTTGCTGAAGTCCGGCTTGAACGATCTTCATCCCAGCAGCTCCATCATCATCCAGGTGACTGTGGAGGTGGAGGTCCAGGCAAAAGTCCATCGATCCGACATGGAGGTCCTCTTCATGCGATTGTCCGTCGCACACTGAGGATTCAAATGCAAGGTACCCCTTTTATACTGGGGGTACCATTGCATTCCTATTGGCCAATAAGAATTAGAGCTGCTTAAATCCTATTGGCTGTTCAAATCAGCCAATAGGATTTAAGCAGCTCTCATTCCTATTGGCTGATTCGAATCACAGGTAATTTTGTATTTAGCTGTAAATATTATTTAGTTAATAACTGTAACTTTAATTTAGCTCTATTTTAATTATGATAAAGTTAGGGGGTGTTAGTTTTAGGGTTAGGGGTTAATATAATTTAATTTAGTTTGTTGTGATGTGGGGGCCAGCGGGTTAGGGGTTAATAGGTTTAGTTCATTTTGGGGATGTTTGGGAATGGTGTTTTTTAGGTTTAGTTAGTGTCGGCGATGTTTGGGAACGGTGGTTTAGGGGTTAATAGGTTTAGTTAGTGTCGGTGATGTCGGGGAGCTGTGGTTTAGGGGTTAACAGGTTTAGTTAGTATTAGCGATGTGGGGGGGTGCGGTTTAGGGTTTAATAGGTTTAGGTATTGTTGGCGATGTCAGGGAACTGCGGTTTAGGGGTTAATAAGTTTAGGTAGTGTCTGCGATGTTTGGGTATGGCGGTTTAGGGGTTAATATGTTTAGTTTGTGTCTGCGATGTTTCAGAACGGGGGTTTAGGGGTTAACTGACAAGCAAGAAGTAGCAGGTACTCAGTGGATAACGTAAAAAAGGTGTAAGTTTATTATATAGAAAAAATAGAAAAAACAGCACAAGAAGCTGTTAACATACAGATAAAGCCACTATAGGCAGGCAGACAGAAAAAACACGGTGGACTGATGCATTTCGCGTATTACCAGCTGTGGGTTTGCGGAATGTCTTGGTGACAATAGTATTGTTTATGATCTGCAATGTTAAATCAAGGTAATTAACCTCTTGAGGGCTATGCTGTCCTGTAAATTGAAGATTGAAGGAATTACTATTGATATAACACTTTCTATACTCTTTGTACCTTAATATATTATGCTCTCTGAAATAAGAGGCATTTTTTCTCTTAATTGTCAGCTTAAGATACTAGTATCTATACAATGTGGGTTTTAGTGTTTCACTTAAAAAATGTTGTATTAGGATTTGTTATTTCTTTTTTATGCTGTTCTTTGCATTCAGCATCCCCATAGGAGTTACAGATAGTTCTGATTTGACTTGCTTTCATAGGTGTATTTTACACAGTAATAGCTTATCGTATCGAAGTAGCCCCTTTAAAATGGTGTATGCTTAATGCAACCAACATGTCTATGAGTAAGCGCCACTAGGGGGTGCGAAACACGTCAGACCACCGTGTTTTTTCTGTCTGCCTGCCTAAAGTGACTTTATCTGTGTGTTAACAGTTCTTGTGCTGTTTTTTCTATTTTTTCTATAAAATAAACTTACACCTTTTTTACGTTTTCCACTGAGTACCTGCTACTTCTTGCTTGTCAGTTATCCTATGTGTGTGGCTTGGTTCCTCCACAGCTACGGTACTCCGTTCCCTTAGGAGGATTGTTTGGTTGCACACTTAGCGGGTTCACTTCCGCTGTCGTCTACGGAGAGATTTGGATGTTGCTTGGACGGATGCTACATTGTGGTTTAGGGGTTAATAGGTTTAGTTAGTGCCGGCGATGTCGGGGAAGTGCGGTTTAGGGGTTAATAGATTTAGTTAGTGTTGGCTATGTGGGGGGTGCGGTTTAGGGGTTAATAGGTTTAGTTAGTGTCGGCGATGTCAGGGAATGGCGGTTTAGGGGTTAATAGCTTTATTTAATTATTTAGACTTAGAATTAGTGTCGGTGATGTGTGGTTTACATTAGGAACAATGAAAAAGTCTTAATATGAATAATGGATCCAAAAATTCGGAAACTAATTTATTCATTTTCGGAATTTTTTGGGATTTGCTGATTTGGAAATTCGGATGCATCCGAATCTGGCAAAATTCAGCCGAAAAACGAATTTGGCCAAAACGAAAGGCACATGTCTAATATTTATGCAATATTCATATTTACTAGGGTGTTATACTGTAAATATGATATATTCTAATGTTCTGCACATAGCAAAATATGTTTTATGGATTTTATAAATATATATTCCTATTTATATCTGTATATATCTATACCTATATATAATCATTTATATACTATATATAGTTATATTTTTGTGCAAAAATCTATTATATATTTATATATATATATATATATATATATATATATATATATATATATATAATCCCTCTTATAGTGAATCCAGCCTCCTGTGACATCCGCCTGGGTGCTAACATGTACCAAACAATTGCAATGAAAGAAAGCACTCACAGGACTTCTTACTTGTGGGTTAACCAAACAGGCAACTTTACTTGAATTGATGTTTCGAGGTTCAAACTGACCTTTCCTCAGAATGAAGGGGTCAGTTTGAACCTCGAAACGTCAATTCAAGTAAAGTTGCCTGTTTGGTTAACCCACAAGTAAGAAGTCCTGTGAGTGCTTTCTTTCATTGCAATTATATATATATATTTAAATATCTCTTTAAGAATAAATAGAACATATTCTGCTATGTGCAGAACATTGGATTATGAAATATACAATATTACCTTCTTATGTTGGAATTTTAAATAACTGTGATCATGTTTGTGTGACTTGTGGATGTTAGTTTTTTTCAACTTTTTTGGCTCCTTTGAAGTCTATGGGGGAATATTTTGGGTTTGCAACTTCTCAAAGTCTATTTGTAGAGCGCAAACTTTATATTTTATAACTTTATATTTTAAACTCATAATATGAGCGCAAAACTTAGAGCACAAAACAATTACACAAGTGCAACTACCGACCCACTTGTAATCTAGCCCTCAGTGAGCTCAGCCCCTCTGAAGTCTGCACTACAATTTCTCTCCAAGCAGGTGAATCTTTGATCATCAAGCCCTAAATGTTTATGGTTTTTATTTACAAATTCAAGGTGCTTTACTAATGCAAAGGGCAGATCTTCTAATGTATTTGACTGGCTTAGAAAAAGAAAACAAATCACTAGAGCTGCTTTACAACATTATCACTTTTGGATTCATTGGGTTGGAATGTGTAACAATATTTGTATGTTGGTTGACATTTGTGCATTATTGTCTCAGTGTGACATACACATTGGGCTAGATTACAGTTGGAGCATAAAATTGCGTTTACGTGAAGCCGTAAATTGCGATGATGAGATTTTTCAATCGCGAATCTTGCACATGGTGTTTTGGTGTGGAATTACCAGTTGAAAGTAGAAACAGCGCTTGCTCACGCCATTTATGGGTTTGCATATATTATAGCAAGGGGATTTTCTATGATATTGTCTTCGTGCTGCACCACTTACACGCTCAAATGCCTGCTTGGGCTTTGATGTCACTAATTTAAAAAAATTTGAAAAAACTTTTTTCAATTAAAACAGATTAATTAATTACAGGACAGTGTTCATTTAGGAGTCCAAAGAGAGTGTTGTGAGTTCCACCACTACCAAAACAAAGGCAAAAATGCTGTGTCCATTTAGTTCTACAATATGCTATTCTTCCTCTGCCTTACAGTTAACATCAACTAGGCCTCTGCTAGAATCATTGGATGTAAGGATATCTCAAGACAGTCCCAATAATGCTAGTGTTCAAGATTTAATTTAGCATATTTTCCCCTTATTTTTGATGTGCTTGGTAATCATCTGTAGTTTTTATTTTGTGGTTTTATAATCCATAAGCGACATTTTCTTGTCTTCACTAATAAATTATAGTCAGTTTTGTTACATAACAACCGAAATAGGTATCTGACATATGCATAATGTAATAAAATTCATTTTCAATCCTAACTGTGCCACAATTTTAAACCAAACACATTTTTTTTACCAAAGCAAATGTCAATTATAATTCAGTGCAAAGTTAATTTTCACCAAAAATACAATTATCATCAGTGTTAACAGCCAATCAGAATTTATAACACATTTTACTAATTGCATGACAAAAAAAAATATGTTGGACCCCTTTCTTAAATCCCATTAGGCTTGAAAAATATTCCATGGTGTCAGCACACTTTATCCTGGAAGTAAATGAAGTGCTTGTGGCCGCCATACAGCCACAATATATCTACCTAATGGGGAGGAAGGAGTAAAACCCACGTGAAAGGTATGTCATGTGGGGTTACATTGCAGGTATTGTCAACTAAAAGCTAAGAACATAATTGAAAAAAAAATGTCTTATTAACTATGACCTCCTTACTTGTAACTCTTAAAGGGACAGTATACACCAATTTTCATATAACTGCATGTAATAGACACTACTATAAAGAATAAGATGCACAGATACTGATCTAAAAATCCAGTATAAAAACATACTTAGAAGCTTCCAGTTTAGCTCTGTTTAAAAGGTAGCTGGAACACCAGCTGCAAGTGGGAAATATCAGACACTTCCCCCTCCCCCTTCCTTTGAATATGAAACAGGAGCAAGCTGGAGTATGTATATGTCAGTATTCTCCTAAAACTTTGGGGCTTGGTTAGGAGTCTGAAAATCAAAGTAATGTTATTTAAAAATAAGCAAAACTATACATTTAAAAAAAACAAAAAAACTTTATGGGCTATATAAATAGATCATCTACAAAACATTTATGCAAAGAAAAAACGAGTGTATAATGTTCCTTTAACTATTTACTAATAATATCTATGAACTGCTAGCTAAGCTATGCTACTTATATCCTTCTAATAACAAATAACAAAGACAGTCCCAATAATGCTAGTGTTCAAGATTTAATTTAGCATATTTTCCCCTTATTTTTGATGTGCTTGGTAATCATCTGTAGTTTTTATTTTGTGGTTTTATAATCCATAAGCGACATTTTCTTGTCTTCACTAATAAATTATAGTCAGTTTTGTTACATAACAACCGAAATAGGTATCTGACATATGCATAATGTAATAAAATTCATTTTCAATCCTAACTGTGCCACAATTTTAAACCAAACACATTTTTTTTACCAAAGCAAATGTCAATTATAATTCAGTGCAAAGTTAATTTTCACCAAAAATACAATTATCATCAGTGTTAACAGCCAATCAGAATTTATAACACATTTTACTAATTGCATGACAAAAAAAAATATGTTGGACCCCTTTCTTAAATCCCATTAGGCTTGAAAAATATTCCATGGTGTCAGCACACTTTATCCTGGAAGTAAATGAAGTGCTTGTGGCCGCCATACAGCCACAATATATCTACCTAATGGGGAGGAAGGAGTAAAACCCACGTGAAAGGTATGTCATGTGGGGTTACATTGCAGGTATTGTCAACTAAAAGCTAAGAACATAATTGAAAAAAAAATGTCTTATTAACTATGACCTCCTTACTTGTAACTCTTAAAGGGACAGTATACACCAATTTTCATATAACTGCATGTAATAGACACTACTATAAAGAATAAGATGCACAGATACTGATCTAAAAATCCAGTATAAAAACATACTTAGAAGCTTCCAGTTTAGCTCTGTTTAAAAGGTAGCTGGAACACCAGCTGCAAGTGGGAAATATCAGACACTTCCCCCTCCCCCTTCCTTTGAATATGAAACAGGAGCAAGCTGGAGTATGTATATGTCAGTATTCTCCTAAAACTTTGGGGCTTGGTTAGGAGTCTGAAAATCAAAGTAATGTTATTTAAAAATAAGCAAAACTATACATTTAAAAAAAACAAAAAAACTTTATGGGCTATATAAATAGATCATCTACAAAACATTTATGCAAAGAAAAAACGAGTGTATAATGTTCCTTTAACTATTTACTAATAATATCTATGAACTGCTAGCTAAGCTATGCTACTTATATCCTTCTAATAACAAATAATTTAGGGTTCTTTTCCATTACTGGACCACCACTGACAGAAAATTGAGCTTTAGATTTTTTTCCCGTTATCAAAGTACTGTAAAAGCTGAAATTCACCCATCTCCATTCACTGGGGTATTCAAGGGTGGTGAATGCGATGCGTCAATCCACAAGTTTCATTTGGGGTGGATGCCAGAGGATTGGTGCAGAGCACTGCTGATCCTTTGGCATCCACCTGAAGTGAAACTTGCGTTTCCCTCAAATCTCACAGAGAGTGGAGATGGGGAATGTCAGCTTCTACCGTACTTTGGCAATAACAAGGCAAAACTCTATTGCGCCAGAGTGGTGCTCCATTAACAGAAAAGTACCATAACTTATTTCTAAATTTACAAAACAACTCTGCATGAAGTTATTATTAACCTTTAAAGCCAGAACTGCAATGTATAATAAGGAGACATATTATTTTCAAACATCATACATTTATCATTTCAAAGAATCCTTCAGATTTAACTTTTTTTTCAGAAATTGTACAAATTAATAGAGGAAGACCAATCTTTTGACAAGGCACAAGTGTCTGCCGTGAAAGGTAATTTTAAAGCAAATATGGTGCTACCGGTGTTTAGCAGAAACATACAGGTGGGGAATTCCTTTAGCTCCTGGAATGATTATTTGGGACTCTCATTATCAGAGGCTTGAAGGTGTCAGAGCCCCAGGAGGATGAGAAGATGCTGCCAATGTCTCCTATATGGAGCTGTTTCCTCTCCTGTCACTCGGAGCCTGAGCATCCTGTGGTGAGCCAGGAGAAGCAGGGCTTTGAATTCTGCAAAAGTAACTGCAAATCTGCTGCATTCTACAGCACACACCGCCTTAAAGGACCAGATGTCCGAATCCAGTGTCTGGTGCTGCCAGTATACACCTGTCCTCAGTGCCGAGCCAGTGGTGATTGAGCTCATACCATGCAATGCTGCCCCCAGCGGAAGCTTATGGCCAATACACAGACTGCCCTATTCCCTGCTGGGAAATGTTGCGGCTAAACTTAGTGGATTCATCATCCTTATCTGTCTGAAGAACTAACGGGAAATTGTCTGTGCACCAACTCGGGCAGCAATATCCATACAGAGAAAACCGCAGTTCCTTCTCGCAGATGGACATTTTATTGAAACTTTGGATCAGTTTTTGAAACAGCATAATTTATCCATCTACAATACTGATTGATCAGTATCAGACTGCTACAATATAATCACTACTCTTTTTTCAATTAATTTTTTTTACTGTTTCATTGTTTGTATTCAAATTTAAAGGGACACTGAACCCAAATGTTTTCTTTTGTAATTCAGATAGAGCATGACATTTTAAGCAACTTTCTAATTTACTCCTATTATCAAATTGTCTTCATTCTCTTGGTATCTTTATTTGAAATGCAAGAATGTACGTTTAGATGCCGGCCCATTTTTGTTCTTGCTGATTGGTGGATAAATTCATCCGCCAATAAAAAAGTGCTGTCCAGAGTCTGAATAAAAAAAAAAGCTTAGATGCCTTCTTTTTCAAATAAAGATAGCAAGAGGACAAATAAAAATTGATAATAGGAATAAATTAGAAAGTGTCTTAAAATTGCATGCTCTATCTGAATCAAGAAAGAAAAAAATTGGGTTCAGTGTCCCTTTAAGGGACAATGCACATTAATTAATTTTGGATTTCCAATATCCTGATCTAATAGGGTAATCTGAAGGTGCTAAATATCCACTTTGAACTGCTATCACCCAATCTGAACACACGTGTCTTTTCTGACAACTGTTAATCACTGTTTAATAGTATTTGCATTTCATTGATGTTTATCTGTTAATCACATATTTAGATTAATCTTGTTTTGAAACTAGCTGCTGGTTAAAGGGCACTTACCTCTACACTACTGAGCCATATTTTATTATTAAATGCACCAATAGGCTTACTTGGACCTAGATTTGGAGTTTGGCGTTTAGCCGCGAAAACCAGCGTTAGAGGCTCCTAACGCTGGTTTTAGGCTACCGCCGGTATTTGGAGTCACTCAAAATAGTGTCTAACGCTCACTTTTCAGCCGCGACTTTTCCATACCGCAGATCCCCTTACGTCAATTGCGTATCCTATCTTTTCAATGGGATTTTTCTAACTCCGGTATTTAGAGTCGTTTCTGAAGTGAGCGTTAGACATCTAACGACAAAACTCCAGCCGCAGGAAAAAATTCAGTAGTTAAGAGCTTTCTTGGCTAACGCCGGTTTATAAAGCTCTTAACTACTGTACTCTAAAGTACACTAACACCCATAAACTACCTATGTACCCCTAAACTGAGGTCCCCCCACATCGCCGACACTCGAATAATTTTTTTTAACCCCTAATCTGCCGACCGCCACCTACGTTATCCTTATGTACCCCTAATCTGCTCCCCCTAACACCGCCGACCCCTGTATTATATTTATTAACTCCTAATCTGCCCCCCTCAAGGTCGCCTCCATCTGCCTACACTTATTAACCCATAATCTGCCGACCGCAAAGCGCCGCCACCTACGTTATCCTTATGTACCTCTAATCTGCTGCCCCTAACACCGCCGACCCCTATATTATATTTATTAACCCCTAATCTGCCCCCCTCAACGTCGCCTCCACCTGCCTACACTTATTAACCCCTAATCTGCCGAGCGGACCTGAGCGCTACTATAATAAAGTTATTAACCCCTAATCCGCATCACTAACCCTATAATAAATAGTATTAACCCCTAATCTGCCCTCCCTAACATCGCCGACACCTAACTTCAATTATTAACCCCTAATCTGCCGACTGGAGCTCACCGCTACTCTAATAAATGTATTAACCCCTAAAGCTAAGTCTAACCCTAACACTAACACCCCCCTAAATTAAATATAATTTACATCTAACGAAATTAATTAACTCTTATTAAATAAATTATTCCTATTTAAAGATAAATACTTACCTGTAAAATAAATCCTAATATAGCTACAATATAAATTATAATTATATTATAGCTATTTTAGGATTTATATTTATTTTACAGGTAACTTTGTATTTATTTTAACCAGGTACAATAGCTATTAAATAGTTAAGAACTATTTAATAGCTAAAATAGTTAAAATAATTACAAAATTACCTGTAAAATAAATACTAACCTAAGTTACAATTAAACCTAACACTACACTATCAATAAATTAATTAAATACAATTCCTACAAATAAATACAATTAAATAAACTAGCTAAAGTACAAAAAATAAAAAAGAACTAAGTTACAAAAAATTAAAAAATATTTACAAACATAAGAAAAATATTACAACAATTTTAAACTAATTACACCTACTCTAAGCCCCCTAATAAAACAACAAAGCCCCCCAAAATAAAAAAATGCCCTACCCTATTCTAAATTACTAAAGTTAAAAGCTCTTTTACCTTACCAGCACTTTGCGGGGCATGCCCCAAGAAGTTCAGCTCTTTTGCCTGTAAAAAAAAAACATACAATACCCCCCCCAACATTACAACCCACCACCCACATACCCCTAATCTAACCCAAACCCCCCTTAAATAAACCTAACACTAAGCACCTGAAGATCATCCTACCTTGTCTTCACCTCACCAGGTATCACCGATCCGTCCTGGCTCCAAAATCTTCAACCAACCCAAGCGGGGGTTGGCGATCCATCATCCGGTGGCTGAAGAGGTCCAGAAGAGGCTCCAAAGTCTTCATCCTATCCGGGAAGAAGAGGCGATCCGGACCGGCAACCATCTTGATCCAAGCAGCATCTTCTATCTTCATCCGATGACGACCGGCTCCATCCTGAAGACCTTCACCGCGGACCCATCTTCTTCCGGCGACGTCCAACTGAAGAATGACGGTTCCTTTAAGGGACGTCATCCAAGATGGCGTCCCTCGAATTCCGATTGGCTGATAGGTTTCTATCAGCCAATCGGAATTAAGGTAGGAATATTCTGATTGGCTGATGGAATCAGCCAATCAGAATCAAGTTCAATCCGATTGGCTGATCCAATCAGCCAATCAGATTGAGCTCGCATTCTATTGGCTGATCGGAACAGCCAATAGAATGCAAGCTCAATCTGATTGGCTGATTGGATCAGCCAATCGGATTGAACTTGATTCTGATTGGCTGATTCCATCAGCCAATCAGAATATTCCTACCTTAATTCCGATTGGCTGATAGAATCCTATCAGCCAATCGGAATTCGAGGGACGCCATCTTGGATGACGTCCCTTAAAGGAACCGTCATTCTTCAGTTGGACGTCGCCGGAAGAAGATGGGTCCGCGGTGGAGGTCTTTAGGATGGAGCCGGTCGTCATCGGATGAAGATAGAAGATGCCGCTTGGATCAAGATGGTTGCCGGTCCGGATCGCCTCTTCTTCCCGGATAGGATGAAGACTTTGGAGCCTCTTCTGGACCTCTTCAGCCACCGGATGATGGATCGCCAACCCCCGCTTGGGTTGGATGAAGATTTTGGAGCCAGGACGGATCGGTGATACCTGGTGAGGTGAAGACAAGGTAGGATGATCTTCAGGGGCTTAGTGTTAGGTTTATTTAAGGGGGGTTTGGGTTAGATTAGGGGTATGTGGGTGGTGGGTTGTAATGTTGGGGGGGGGTATTGTATGGTTTTTTTTTACAGGCAAAAGAGCTGAACTTCTTGGGGCATGCCCCGCAAAGGGCCCTGTTCAGGGCTGGTAAGGTAAAAGAGCTTTTAACTTTAGTAATTTAGAATAGGGTAGGGCATTTTTTATTTTGGGGGGCTTTGTTGTTTTATTAGGGGGCTTAGAGTAGGTGTAATTAGCTTAAAATTGTTGTAATATTTTTCTTATGTTTGTAAATATTTTTTAATTTTTTGTAACTTAGTTCTTTTTTATTTTTTGTACTTTAGCTAGTTTATTTAATTGTATTTATTTGTAGGAATTGTATTTAATTAATTTATTGATAGTGTAGTGTTAGGTTAATTGTAGGTAATTGTAGGTAGTTTATTTAATTAATTTATTGATAGTATAGTGTTAGTTTTAATTATAACTTAGGTTAGGATTTATTTTACAGGTAATTTTGTAATTATTTTAACTATTTTAGCTATTAAATAGTTCTTAACTATTTAATAGCTATTGTACCTGGTTAAAATAAATACAAAGTTACCTGTAAAATAAATATAAATCCTAAAATAGCTATAATATAATTATAATTTATATTGTAGCTATATTAGGATTTATTTTACAGGTAAGTATTTATCTTTAAATAGGAATAATTTATTTAATAAGAGTTAATTAATTTCGTTAGATGTAAATTATATTTAATTTAGGGGGGTGTTAGTTTTAGGGTTAGACTTAGCTTTAGGGGTTAATCCATTTATTAGAATAGCGGTGAGCTCCGGTCGGCAGATTAGGGGTTAATAATTGAAGTTAGGTGTCGGCGATGTTAGGGAGGGCAGATTAGGGGTTAATACTATTTATTATAGGGTTAGTGAGGCGGATTAGGGGTTAATAACTTTATTATAATAGCGGTGCGGTCCGCTCGGCAGATTAGGGGTTAATAAGTGTAGGCAGGTGGAGGCGACGTTGAGGGGGGCAGATTAGGGGTTAATAAATATAATATAGGGGTCGGCGGTGTTAGGGGCAGCAGATTAGGGGTACATAGGGATAATGTAAGTAGCGGCGGTTTACGGAGCGGCAGATTAGGGGTTAAAAATAAAATGCAGGTGTCAGCGATAGCGGGGGCGGCAGATTAGGGGTTAATAAGTGTAAGGTTAGGGGTGTTTAGACTCGGGGTACATGTTAGAGTGTTAGGTACAGACGTAGGAAGTGTTTCCCCATAGCAAACAATGGGGCTGCGTTAAGAGCTGAACGTGGCTTTTTTGCAGGTGTTAGGTTTTTTTTCAGCTCAAACAGCCCCATTGTTTCCTATGGGGGAATCGTGCACGAGCACGTTTTTGAGGCTGGCCGCTTGCGTAAGCAACTCTGGTATTGAGAGTTGAAGCTGCGTTAAAAATGCTCTACGCTCCTTTTTTGGAGCCTAACGCAGCCTTTATGTGGACTCTCAATAACAGAGTTATTTTTATGGTGCGGCCAGAAAAAAGCCGGCGTTAGTTTTTCGGGTCGTTACCGACAAAACTCCAAATCTAGCCGTTGATTTCTTCATGCACTATGCTTTACAAATTATATTATTGTAGCATATAAACCCATGAATGTCTAGCAGATAGTTTAACTACATTCAGTTTTGCCTTGTTTTTTTTAAAAAGGTAAACATGATGAATTGTTCTACAAATGATAAAATGATAAAAATGAATTGTTTCTACAAAAAAAAGTGAAAGGTACTTTTAAAAACTATTAAAAGTCTTTAAAATGAATACATATATGACATAAACCCATTTTTAAACATTTGCAGATGTTGTGAAAGGGGATGAGATCCTGGGTGTTCAAGCTGAGCCTACAAAATCTGATGTGTGTACAGATACTGAACCAAATATTACAGATATGCAATGCATATTTCTTGAGAACATGTACCATTTAAGGAAATGTGTGCATAATAATTTCAAAAGAGTCCTTAAAAAATAAATGGCTAGATTACGAGTTTTTCGTTACGAGTGAAAAAGCCTCATAACGATGCTTTTTTGCTACCGCTAGTATTACGAGTCTTACAGGTATATCTGTACGCAAACTTTTTTGGCCGTAACGCAACGTAACTACTGCAGCTTTCAAAAAGTCCTTTTTCAATGGGACTTCCATAGCGCCGGTATTATGAGTTTGCCTGTCCGGCCAAAAAGTGAGCGGTACAGCCTATAACTACAAGATTCGTACCATAAACTGAAAGTCAGTAGTTATGGTTTTTATGTTACAAAGCAATAACATAAAACTCATAACTAAAGTGCTAAAAAGTACACTAACACCCATAAACTACCTATTAACGTCTAAACCAAGGCCCTCCCGCATTGCAAACACTAAAATACAATTATTAACCCCTAATCTGCCACTCCCGACATCGCCACCACTATAATAAACATATTAAGCCCTAAACCGCCGTACTCTCTCATCGCAAACACTAGTTAAATATTATTAACCCCTAATCTGCTGTCCCTACCATCGCCGGAACCTACATTACTGTTATTAACCCATAATCTGCTGCCCCCAAATCACCGCCACTAAAGTTATTAACCCCTAAACCTAGCCCTAAGTCTAACCCTAACCCTAATACCGACTAACTTTAACATAATTAAAATAAATATACATAAAAATTACAATTAATATCTAAATAATTCCTATTTAAAACTAAATACTTACCTATAAAATAAAACCTAAGCTAGCTACAATATAACTAATAGTTACATTGTATCTATCTTAGGTTTTTTTTTTTCACAGGTAGGTTTTAATTTATTTTAACTAGGTAGACTAGTTAGTAAATAGTTATTAACTATTTACTAACTACCTAGTTAAAATAAATACAAACTTACCTGTAAAATAAAACCTAACCTGTCTTACACTAACACCTAACTTTACACTACAATTAAATCAATTACATTAATTAAATACAATTAACTAAATTACAAAAAAGAAAAAAGAAATGATCAAATATTTAAACTAATTACACCTAATCTAATAACCCTATCAAAATAAAAAAGTCCCCCCCCAAATAAAAAAACCTCCTAGCCTA
The DNA here is from genome assembly GCF_027579735.1 of Bombina bombina. Lineage (NCBI taxonomy): Eukaryota > Metazoa > Chordata > Amphibia > Anura > Bombinatoridae > Bombina > Bombina bombina. The sequence continues at coordinate 780,508,664 of NC_069501.1, read as the reverse complement.
AACTAAACTGCCAATAGCCCTTAAAGGGACATTATACACTCATTTTTTCTTTGCATAAATGTTTTGTAGATAATCTATTTATATAGCCCATAAAGTTTTTTTTTTTAATTAATGTATAGTTTTGCATATTTTTAAATAACATTGCTCTGATTTTCAGACTCCTAACCAAGCCCCAAAGTTTTATGTGAATACGCTCGACTACCTACTCCAGCTTGCTCCTGTTTGTGTAAAGGGTCTTTTCATATGCAAAAGAAGGGGGAGGGGGGGAGTGTCTTATTTGCCACTTGCAGTGGGCTTTCCAGCTACCTTTTCAACAGAGCCAAAGTGACAGCTTCTAAGTAAGTTTTTAAACAGTTTTATACTGGATTTTTATATCAGTATCTGTGCATATTATTCTTTATAGTAGTGTCTATTACATGCAGTTATATGAAAATGAGTGTATACTGTCCCTTTAAAAGGGCCTTTTGCAGGGCATTGCCCAAAAAATCAGCTCTTTTACCTGTAAAAAAAAATAATACAAACAACCCCTCAACAGTAAAACCCACCACCCACACAACCAACCCCCCCCCCCCAAATAAAATCCTATCTTTTTTATTTATTTTGATAGGTGTAATTAGTTTAAATATTTGATCATTTTTTATTTTGTGTAATTTAGTGTTTATTATTTTTTGTAATTTAATTAATTGTATTTAATTAATGTAATTGATTTAATTGTAGTGTAATGTTAGGTGTTAGTGTAAGACAGGTTAGGTTTTATTTTACAGGTAAATTTGTATTTATTTTAACTAGGTAGTTATTAAATAGTTAATAACTATTTACTAGCTAGTCTACCTAGTTAAAATAAATACAAACTTAACTGTGAAATAAAAATAAAACCTAAGATAGCTACATTGTAACTATTAGTTATATTGTAGCTATCTTAGGCCTAGATTTAGAGTTTGGTGTTAGCCGTGAAAACCAGCGTTAGAGGCTCCTAACGCTGGTTTTAGGCTACCGCCGGTATTTGGAGTCACTCAAAATAGGGTCTAACGCTCACTTTCCAGCCGCGACTTTTCCATACCGCAGATCCCCTTACCTAAATTGCGTATCCTATCTTTTCAATGGGATTTTTCTAACTCCGGTATTTAGAGTCGTTTCTGAAGTGAGCGTTAGACATCTAACGACAAAACTCCAGCCGCAGGAAAAAAGTCAGTAGTTAAGAGCTTTCTGGGCTAACGCCGGTTTATAAAGCTCTTAACTACTGTACTCTAAATACACTAACACCCATAAACTACCTATGTACCCCTAAACCGAGGTCCCCCCACATCGCCGACACTCGAAAAAAATTTTTAACCCCTAATCTGCCGACCGCCACCTACATTATCCTTATGTACCCCTAATCTGCTGCCCCTAACACCGCCGACCCCTATATTATATTTATTAACCCCTAATCTGCCCCCCACAACGTCGCCTCCACCTGCCTACACTTATTAACCCCTAATCTGCCGACCGGACCTGAGCGCTACTATAATAAAGTTATTAACCCCTAATCCGCATCACTAACCCTATCATAAATAGTATTAACCCCTAATCTGCCCTCCCTAACATCGCCGACACCTAACTTCAATTATTAACCCCTAATCTGCCGACCGAATCTTGCTGCTATTCTAATAAATGTATTAACCCCTAAAGCTAAGTCTAACCCTAATACTAACACCCCCCTAAGTTAAATATAATTTAAATCTAACGAAATTAATTAACTCTTATTAAATAAATTATTCCAATTTAAAGCTAAATACTTACCTGTAAAATAAATCCTAATATAGCTACAATATAAATTATAATTATATTATAGCTATTTTAGGATTTATATTTATTTTACAGGTAACTTTGTATTTATTTTAACCAGGTACAATAGCTATTAAATAGTTAAGAACTATTTAATAGCTAAAATAGTTAAAATAATTACAAATTTACCTGTAAAAGAAATCCTAACCTAAGTTACAAATAAACCTAACACTAGACTATCAATAAATTAATTAAATAAACTACCTACAATTACCTACAATTAACCTAACACTACACTATCAATAAATTAATTAAATACAATTGCTTCAAATAAATACAATTAAATAAACTAGCTAAAGTACAAAAAATAAAAAAGAACTAAGTTACAAAAAATAAAAAAATATTTACAAACATAAGAAAAATATTACAACAATTTTAAACTAATTACACCTACTCTAAGCCCCCTAATAAAATAACAAAGCCCCCCAAAATAAAAAAATGCCCTACCCTATTCTAAATTACTAAAGTTCAAAGCTCTTTTACCTTACCAGCCCTGAACAGGGCCCTTTGCGGGGCATGCCCCAAGAAATTCAGCTCTTTTGCCTGTAAAAAAAAACATACATACGCTTGGGCTTGGATCAGGACATCGGAGGAGCTCTTCTGGACCGATCGGTGAACCTGGTATGGTGAAGACAAGGTAGGATGATCTTCAGGGGCTTAGTGTTAGGTTTATTTAAGGGGGGTTTGGGTTAGATTAGGGGTATGTGGGTGGTGGGTTGTAATGTTGGGGGGGGTATTGTATGTTTTTTTTACAGGCAAAAGAGCTGAATTTCTTGGGGCATGCCCCGCAAAGGGCCCTGTTCAGGGCTGGTAAGGTAAAAGAGCTTTGAACTTTAGTAATTTAGAATAGGGTAGGGCATTTTTTTATTTTGGGGGGCTTTGTTATTTTATTAGGGGGCTTAGAGTAGGTGTAATTAGTTTAAAATTGTTGTAATATTTTTCTTATGTTTGTAAATATTTTTTTATTTTTTGTAACTTAGTTCTTTTTTATTTTTTGTACTTTAGCTAGTTTATTTAATTGTATTTATTTGAAGCAATTGTATTTAATTAATTTATTGATAGTGTAGTGTTAGGTTAATTGTAGGTAATTGTAGGTAGTTTATTTAATTAATTTATTGATAGTCTAGTGTTAGGTTTATTTGTAACTTAGGTTAGGATTTCTTTTACAGGTAAATTTGTAATTATTTTAACTATTTTAGCTATTAAATAGTTCTTAACTATTTAATAGCTATTGTACCTGGTTAAAATAAATACAAAGTTACCTGTAAAATAAATATAAATCCTAAAATAGCTATAATATAATTATAATTTATATTGTAGCTATATTAGGAGTTATTTTACAGGTAAGTATTTAGCTTTAAATTGGAATAATTTATTTAATAAGAATTAATTAATTTCGTTAGATTTAAATTATATTTAACTTAGGGGGGTGTTAGTATTAGGGTTAGACTTAGCTTTAGGGGTTAATACATTTATTAGAATAGCGGCGAGATTCGGTCGGCAGATTAGGGGTTAATAATTGAAGTTAGGTGTCGGCGATGTTAGGGAGGGCAGATTAGGGGTTAATACTATTTATGATAGGGTTAGTGAGGCGGATTAGGGGTTAATAACTTTATTATAGTAGCGCTCAGGTCCGGTCGGCAGATTAGGGGTTAATAAGTGTAGGCAGGTGGAGGCGACGTTGTGGGGGGCAGATTAGGGGTTAATAAATATAATATAGGGGTCGGCGATGTTAGGGCAGCAGATTATGGGTACATAGGGATAATGTAAGTAGCGGCGGTTTACGGAGCGGCAGATTAGGGGTTAATAATAATATGCAGGGGTCAGCGATAGCGGGGGCGGCAGATTAGGGGTTAATAAGTGTAAGGTTAGGGGTGTTTAGACTCGGGGTACATGTTAGAGTGTTAAGTGCAGACGTAGGAAGGGTTACCGCATAGCAAACAATGGGCTGCGTTAGGAGCTGAACGCGGCTTTTTTGCAGGTGTTTGGTTTTTTTTCAGCTCAAACAGCCCCATTGTTTCCTATGGGGGAATCGTGCACAAGCACGTTTTTGAGGCTGGCCGCGTCCGTAAGCAACTCTGGTATCGAGAGTTGAAGCTGCGTTAAAAATGCTCTACGCTCCTTTTTTGGAGCCTAACGCAGCCTTTATGTGGACTCTCGATACCAGAGTTATTTTTATGGTGCGGTCAGAAAAAAGCCGGCGTTAGTTTTTCGGGTCGTTACCGACAAAACTCCAAATCTAGGCCTTAGGGTTTATTTTACAGGTAAGTATTTAGTTTTAAATAGGAATTATTTAGGTATAAATTGTAAATTTTATTTAAATTTATTTTAATTATGTTAAAGTTAGTGGTATTAGGGCTACGTTAGGGTTAGGGTTAGACGTAGGGTTAGGTTTAGGGGTTAATAACTTTAGTATAGTGGCGGCGATGTTGGGGGCGGCAGATTAGGGGTTAATAACTGTAATGTAGGTGGCGGCGACATTGGGGGCGGCAGATTAGGGGTTAATAAGTGTAGGTAGGTTGCGGCGACATTGGGGGCGGCAGATTAGGGGTTAATAAGTGTCGGTAGGTGGCGGCGATGTCGGGGGCAGCATATTAGGGGTTAATAAGTATAATGTAGGTGTCGGCAATGTCAGGGGCAGCAGATTAGGTGTTTAGACTCAGGGTTTATGTTAGGGTGTTAGGTTTAAACATAACTTTTCTTTCCCCATAGGAATCAATGGGGCTGCGTTATGGAGCTTTACTCTCCTTTATTGCAGGTGTTAGGCTTTTTTTTTAGCCGGCTCTCCCCATTGATGTCTATGGGGAAATTGTGCACGAGCACGTAAAACCAGCTCAAAGCAGCGCTGGTATTTGGGTGCGATATGGAGCTCAATGGAGCTCAAAGCTGCCATATTGCCTGCTAACGCCGGCCTTTTGCCAACCTGTAATAGCAGCACTATAGGGAGGTGAGCGGTGGAAATAACTTGCAAGTTAGTACCGAGCCGCTCATAACGCAAAACTCGTAATCTAGCCGAAAGTAGGCAAAATCAGTTACTTCAACATGTATTGGATACTGTGCAATCCTCTGAGGCACTTATTTAAAAAGGACGTTTATGGGTGACTTGCAGTAGATTTCTTCCTTTTAGAAAACGTAAATCATGAAATGTGTTTGTGTAGATTTTAAAAAAAAATATTGTCATACTTCAAGCACTTTAGTAGAAAAAATAAATTAATTATGCTTTCTTTAGAGTGACTTCTTTATTCATTTGGGTGATTCTGGGGGTGGGGGAACTATGTCATGCACCACATTTTATTTTACAAAAGGCCTGTCATTTGTGTTTTCTCTTGTGCTAGCTGTACATATGAGTCACTGGGTTGTGCAGGGATACATTTACGTTCTGTTATTATACTAATTTTGCAAAGAACATTTACCTTTTTTTTTTTTTATAATTAAAGTTTTTATTGAGGTCGTGCGAAAACAATACAACATATATGAAACATCATATCCTTGCAACAAACATAGATGGTACATTTCAGTTTGACAACTTTTGCGCAGATACAAATATAAAATTCTCCAAGTAAATAATCTTGTAGAAAAGAACAAACAAACATTGGAACCTCTTTTCCTTTTCATAAACTAAAATTAGCAATTTGAGCGGTCACATTAGGACCTATAGAGTAGTTTAGTAGTTTAGTTTAGTGGTTTTTAAATGGTAACACTAGTGAAAATATCATTTTGCAATGTAGCTATCATTGTAAAATGTAGAAGTGTATTGAGCTAGATACCCAAGCAGTCTAGTTGCGCTAGGCATAGAGGACAAGGTCAACTTTATATTATGCTGCAAGGGTTATTAGTAAACAAAATAAAAAAAAAAAAGCTATAGTTAGGGTGCGGCACAGGGAAGATAGGCCGCATAGTTAGCCTTCCTACAAAAGGAGGTTTATTATGGAGGGAAGGGGGGGGAGGTGATAAAGTGAATATAATAAGTAAAGTATACAGCTTAGGAACTAAGAAGCTCATTGTGGGTTAGGAGAGGGCAATTAAATAAATGTGATAGCAGATATTAAGTAGGCAGGCTTTAGTGTTACAGGACAACATAGTCATACATAAAATCTCAGGAACATAGTGGTTAACAGGGGAAAAATAAGAGCGGACTGGTAATATTTTAAATTAGTGGTGTATCTGGCATAATAAAGACTAGTTCTAAACTTTAAAGAGCTAATATGAAACAGAGACGGAGAACATATAAAGACAGATGATAAATTAAACGTCTATAAAAATTATAAAGGGTTAAGGAGATCATAAACATTAGGGTTTAGATCTTTGGAGACAGAACTTCTTGTTAAAGAGGAACACACAAGCTAACGATTTTAAGGCATGAATAAAATAGCATCAACATGTCCTATATCACCTTAATTTCTGACATTCACATGTGGCCTCTTAATACAGTCAAACAAACAATGAAAAAATAAGCATGCTTTCAACATATTGAACTTCAGGGCAGTAAGACAACCAGTTCTCCAGAGATTTAATCTTATAAAATTACAGGTGTGACTAGTCTAAAGTAAACATAAAGGTCAGGAACACACCATTTGCATATGCTCATGCAATAAGCTCTATATCTATAAATAAAGCTATGTGGGTCAGATGCCTATAGTACATTGCCGTTCCAATCACACATCCTGTTTGAATGAATAATTATAACTGAATCATGTATTGGGACACATAAGTGCTAATGTATGCCTTTGTTGATAACTTTATCCAGATAAAAATTCCAGCCTTGATAGGTGTAAATGCTAGAGCCTAGGTAAGGTCTAATAGATATACTTATTTAGATTAAAGGGAGTTGTCCCGCCATCTCGGCCGCTGACAGCAGGGCGCCATCCCAAGTTAATAAGCAGAACCACAAGGGAAATAAATAAAATGTGTGACTCAATAGCTTCAGGGTATCATAAGTTAATAGGAGGTAAATAGACATACTGTATAAGTGAGAGGCTGTATAAGGCAATCGTATTTGGAAACAATAATAGGGTCCCGTGCAACAAAAAAACCCCAAAAAAGGCTCTACAATTAAAAACAGGCAGTGTGTAGTGTAGCTTCAGTTAAATAGATAAACAACTAATTGTGGGATCTCAGACTGGTAATATATGGATTGTAGTTAAACTCCCTGTTAACCCAAGGCAACAGAAGCAGCATTCCAACATTGAAAAGCATGGATCAACAACAAACAGATAGAGGTATCTACACTGTGGGTTATTCTTAGTTATATGCTATAAGGTAGGCCCAACATTATATAACTTACAAACTTAACATAAGAAGCATCCCTGGTATAGTTTAGGTACTTGGAAAGTCTGGAGAGCCATATGCAAAGTTCCATATGTCGGGTTTAGCCGACTCCAGCACGATTGCAGTTATTACCTCCCATGTATACCCAGTCGCAGAACAGCAAGGGCATCTGTGTCTCTGTGGGGGTTCTCCAGCGATACCGTGACCGGGTAGGAGTGAACCTTAAGGGGAGAAGAAATGTAGGGGACCGGAACCTTTTAGACACCTTCACATACCGAATTGTGGGGAATAGGCAGTCTTGGACCCATCTAGGAAAAGGTCCCTGAAAAGTCCCCTCTAATCCCGGATCTGAAAGTAAGGCGCTCTGGTCCTTCAGCTGGCGGTAGGTAGAGAAAGGTCTGATGATCCGCTCCGGAGTAGCTCCGGGACCAAGACGTCTTGGCTGTTCTAGATGCTCCTCATGAGTGTAGAGGTCTCCATACAGGCGCTCCCCAGCAGCTGTTATAGCCAAGCGATCCTCTGCAAGTCGGTCAATTTTGTAAGTCACAGGATCTCCATCCGGCTTTAGAGGTAGAGCAATATTGTGCGGTAGATGCTGGAGCCCCTTAACATCTCCGCTACCGCAGCTTATTTCAGCCGCACAGGAAACAGTCTCTGGTGGAGATCCATGTTTAGTTACAGAGCCAAAGGCTGCGCTCAGAGCTTCGGTGAATGCCAGTTGGTAGGAGTCTAGGAGTTTTCCCAATTCATAGAGAATCTGGTGCGTGCATTCCATGACAGATATGAGCGTTAACCAGTAGCGGGCAAGTAGGCTTAATTGCAGCGACTGTTGAGATAGCACTGCTACTAATGACAGGTCTACAGAGGATACCTGCCGAGGGGTCTAATTAAAGGCCACAGTCCTTAATATGCATATGGAGTCCTGATGATATATGCAGTCTTGTGACCACGAGGATGGGAAGATGGCCGCCGCTTGCACACTATCGGTATAGGCCTCCGGTCCTGACTTTATATTACAGCACCTACTGATGAATTTAGGTTTTACTAGTTGCCAGGTGGAAGTCTGGGATATATTCAGGCAATATCTCTAGGTTTGGCTCTGTTGTTGGCACCTTGGAAGGTTGTTTATAATGTAGTCAGTACCGGAGCAACAGGATTATGCGGCCATTCCCTTGCGCTGCAGACTCCGCCCCCCCAGAAAATTTACCTTTTAGTTGTCCAAAAAGACGTTTTCCAAAGTTTATCCACATCTGCTTGATACATCTTATTAGGTAATATAATCCATTGCAGATTATCTCAGTGAATATCTTTCCACCATAACCCAATGTTTATTGAAAAGCAAGACATATACATGTAAAAATTAAATTAAATCTTTCATTACAAAGCAGCAAGTCCCAAAAATACTGGGCTCAATTCCTCTGTCCAAATGTCTGCCTCTGTTATGTCACTAACACAGTAGCATGCATATGCCATACATAAATAGTGTATGCTTACCCTCTGAAAGTCTTTGGTCCCATGAAGATGAAGTCAACACTCTTCAGGTTTGCCAATGTCAGTGTCCTATGTTTGGAGTTTTCCTTTAAAGATCCTGCCGTTGTTGCGGCTGACCCTGCCACCGGCCTTATGTACTGTCAGTGATTGAGTGCACTTTTGGCATGCAGAGTGATGAAATACCTCTCTTGCCTTGTCATGCGCAGACTTCTTTTGATAGTGCGCAGGGCCACAGAGTCCCTGCGCAATTGTGCTGCCACAGACGTGACAAGAAACATTGCATGGCAGTGTGCTTATTGTTGTAGAGAACATTAAAGACATTTCAAAGATTAAAATAAACCTAGTTTGGCACATATTTAGTACATACATATGTCTGAGTGCATTTAGAAGGGACCTCCAATCCTGTGCTGTCCAATCTAAATGTATGTACGCATGCTATGCATTAGTACTGAACATTGATCCATCCGTGATGCCATTTTGTTGCCTCCAACTATGGCCACACAGATGAGTGCCTGAGGATATGGTAATTGTGGTGGATCCAGGATACTCCTCAAAAACATTCATAATGTGAATGTTTCCATTACAAACAAAGTGGACATTGATAGAATGTAAGTATTGGCGGATACGATATGCCATTTGCTGGTTCTACGTGGCCGCAATGCAATATGGGTGCAGTGTATTGTCCCCAACACCTTAAGTATGCCCCCCATATTCTATTAGTCTCACTTGAGATCAGGCCAAGCATCCTCTGTGTGAGGGAATTCTATGAAAGGATGTCACTTATTAAGGATGGCATTCATAAACTTCCCGATTATGACAGTGAAACTGCCTTGAGTCATCCTTTATGACATGGTATAAACTAATTATGTGCTGCGTATAGATGCTCTAGATTTCATAAAACTCAACATCAGTGCGTGCACACACCCTGCACATGTGGGCAAGATGGCTGGCATGTATGAATGTGTTGAGACAGGGTTGTCCAAGAGAAAGTGAACAAGCAGACTCAGGAAGAATCCATATTTGCATAGCCAAATAGCAAAGCCAATTAGTCAATCAAAAGAGTGCTGCTACACAATGGTGATCTAAAAGGCAAGAACACCCTGATAGGCCAAGTCGGTAATCTGATAGATATTGGCTGTAATGCTTGTTAAATTTCTAGTACACTAGACCGATATGAGCACCTTAGTAAAGATTCTTAACCATATGCAGCTGAAATGTTTTGAAAACATAGAAGCCCAATTAGTTAAACAGTGGTTGGAGCTGTGGATAAAAAATCTTGAAATGTTCTCAATAGCTCGGCCACGCACATATTACCCAGCAACTTGTAATTCAAAAATAGAATAGCAATTTTCATGGCCCATTAAAAAGATAGGACACGTGATTTTTCAAAAGCTTGCAAAGGTTAGTTTGTGATATCCAAACCATCGCTAAACTCATAATTTGGGTGGGGGCCAAAACCATGAGCTCGAGCTGGCGACCTCATGTATGAACCTCGTGCAGTCAAGAGAGCGCCACTTGTAATCTATCCCTAAATGTTTTTCTAATTCAACCAAATATATACGAACTGTTCTTAAAAATACAAATATCTTGAATAGTGATCTTTAGTTTGCTGCCCATCTGATAATAATTACTGAGTGGTGAAAGAATAATTGCTATCAAATGTCATTGCAATTACTTTAAACTTCTTATATATCAAAAGAGCCATCTCTTCATCATAGTCTCATTAGACTACCTAACTCTGATAGTGTTCATACATTGCTTATTTTGGAGCAGGGCTGAATATGAATGTGATCAGGAATGACCTGCATCCTGGAACAAGTAATAATGGCAAGAAGATGTTTCATACATTTTGAACTACATGAAAAGAATGAAAGCCTAAAGCATTCTTTAATATAGGTGTGACCTTTATTTTAAATGTATGTATAGAAAAGATACACCCTAAAGAGCACTCGCTTCACATAAATATTATGAAAAGGTAGCAACAACACAGAATATAAGACAAAAAACGAAACATAAAAATAGCTTTTAAGAACCAAATAGGTTAAAAATATCAGGGGCGAATCCCCAGAACAGAGAAAATATAAAACAGTAAATGCTCAACAGAGCACAGCTTGAGTACTGTGTACCTAATGTGTTAAGTACAGGGAGGTGCAGCACCTCTAGATAACTGATCTAATTATAACAGGATAATAAAAACAGAACTGATATAGAGGAGGGCTTATGGTAGCGAAACAGCAATAGGTAGTAGTCATAAATACTTAGAGTACATCTAGTTAAAAAAATGTGAAGTAGCTTATAAGTATCTGGGGCGAATCCCCAAATACAAGAGAGATATAAATCAATATATAATCAAGAAACACAGGTTTGAGTACCGTGCACCTGATGTATACAGTACAGAGAGTAAAGTTACTAACATATTACCAATCTAACTGCAACTGGGTAACAAAACCCCGACTGTAATGGTAGTAGTGACTATAACCTGAAACGGTCTATAAATAATCATAGGGACACGATACAAAGCAATGTTAACCCCAGCCCTCTAAAGTTAAGTACAATTATATTAAGCATGAGGACCATGTAAGAGAGTATATGTGGAACATTTTTCACATATATTTCTGTACAAAAATACACCAGGTAGTGGTCGCCTGATGTGTATTTCGCCTCAGCTATTTTGCCTTGTGGGGCACATGTTACTTGGGATTGTGTCCCTACTATTATTTGGTGACGTTTTCGTACTTTAATTTTTGCTACCATAAGCCCTCCTCTATATCAGTTCTGGTTTTATTATCCTGTTATAATTAGGTCAGTTATCTAGAGGTGCTGTACCTCCCTGTACTTAACACATTAGGTACACAGTACTTAAGCTGTGCTCTGTTGAGCATTTACTGTTTTATATTTTTTCTGTTCTGGGGATTCGCCCCCAATATTTTTAACCTATTTTGTTATTAAAAGTTATTTTTTATTTTTTGTTTTGTGTCTTATATTCTGTGTTGTTGCTACCTTTTCCTAATATTTTTGTGAAGCGAGTGCTCTTTTGGGTGTATCTTTTCTATACATACATTTAATTGACTTACACTGAGCACCCTCCTCAAATCTCTTTTTTTGAGGATTTATTTGGATTACCTTATCACACACATTATTTATAGTGACCTTTATTTTAAATTGATGGTAAATCCTAGCAATTAAAAGTGATAGGATTTACCATCACTAAAAATAAACTGGACTTTCAGTGATGAGTTTCTAAAAAAAGGAGGGTAAACTCACCCTTTCTTTGTCATGGCTCCTCGCTAAAGTCAGCAACTCTGGCCGCCCAAGGCAGAGCACTGTTTACAAATGAGGTGTTGTTTCCACCTCTAAACCAATAGCCGTGCTAGTCATCTGACAGTGTTCTGTATGCTAGCATGGCTATTGGTTTAAAGGTGGAAATTGGTACTTCATTGGTAAAGAGCGATGTGCCATAGGTGGCCGGAACCACTGACTTTAGCAAGGAGCCATGCAAAGTTAGGGTGAGTTTAGCTTCCTTTTTTAGAAACTCATCACTAAAAGTCCAGTTTATTTTTAGTGATGGTAAATCCTAGTGTTTTTTTAAATGCTCAGATTTACCATCAGTTTTAACTTTTAAAGGTATACTGAACCCAATTTATTTCTTTCATGATTACGATAGAGCATGTAAATCAAAGCAACTTTCTAATTTACTCCTATTATCAATTGTTCTTCTTTCTCTTGGTATCTTTTTTTGAAAAAGCAGTAATGTAAGCTTACAAGCCGACCCAACTTTGGTTCAGCATCTGGGTAGCGCTTGCTGATTGGTGGCTAAATGCAACCACCAGTCAGAAACTGCTATACAGGGTGCTGAACTAAAAATGGGTCGGCTCATAAACTTACATTCCTGCTTTTTCAAATAAAGATACCAAGAGAATGAAGAAAAAAATTGATAATAGGAGCAAATTAATAAGATGCTTAAAATTGCACACATTCTACACACTCATGTGCATAGTCTGGTTGCTATGCTTCCTTCCCCCCCTTGCACTTGGGCTATGGTGCGCCTGCAGCTGCTACACCAGTGGTAGTTCTGCCCTTGTTCAATCACACTGTTCAACTAAATAGAGAGCGCGCATGCACTAGGTAAAGCAGCTGACATCTTTATCTAGCATGGGAGTCCTTTTACATTTAATTGTATATATTTGCTGTTCCAATTATAAACAATGGTAAGGAATCCAAATCCAATATTTGGCCAAAGCAAATGCCCACATGAACAAATTCGGCCAACCCAAACACTTGGAAAAATCTAAAACTAAACTTTCAGGTTAAACGGATGTTTTGCCTCTACACATATCTCTATTGTTTCTGCGTACCCTAACCTAGATACGTAGATAGATAGATAGATAGATAGATAGATAGATAGATAGATTTAAATTGTATTACAGTAGATAGATAGATAGATAGATAATATATAGATTTAAATTATATAAGAGATGGATTTTGAATACAGACTTCTCACTACACACAAATTTTGAGTCCTATCGTGTCTTATGCATAAAGTAGAAATATAAGCATTGTATGTTTATGATAAAAAAAAAAAAAACATTTAAATTATAGTGGTTTGTTGCAGGGCCAAAGGAAACACTGCTTTATATACACACAATAAAGCTCTGTTTTTTTTTTTTTTTTTTTTTTTTTTAAACCCAGCAATAGCAAAGGGAGTAATAGGCCTGCAATGTTGATATTAGAATGAAGTGATTAAACTGTTAAAGTTATACAGAATATCAAATCTGTTATATTTTTGTAAATTGTTTCAGCTTTTTATGTTCTTGGGAAAAAAAATTACAATTATATACAGTATCTTTCTTTTCCACTGATTGACTCTCTTTGTTGGATATTGACATTTTCCTGCCTCTAGATGGCGATACAGCCTTTGCATCCAAGTTAATATAAAGTTTGGTAATAAAATAAAGGTCTGTGACCTTATGGAAAATAAGCAACACTAATTAATAAGTATTATATATAAATATAATTATTTGCATCTCCACAAAAAAAAAATTAAAAAAAATAACATTACAGGAAAAATATTGAAAAATCATAGGTTTTGCAATTCAAACATCTCAAACCTTTGAACACATACGTGAGATGACTATATTGTTTATTTTTAACTAAACCAACAGCACACTGCCAAGATGAAGGGTGAACAGTTACTTTAGATATTAAACTACAGCTAATTTTTAAACCGAGTCAAAAACAAATATTGTAGGTCATATATTGACCCTTTATCATTCTAGGATTCTCAAGTATTTAAAGTTTAGTCCCCCACCTACCTACCTTCTGCCTTGTATAACTTGTAAATTACCCTTTTTTAGATGCATACATCTATCTGCAAGAATAACTGAGATTTTTTACTTTTAAAATAGAATTGAATAGTCACGATTTAGACAGAGCATGAATCTCTTGAAATTTGTTGAAGTACATACCTAGGTATGCTCAGGAGTGATTTCAACTATGCATAGCTCTGACACCAGTACCGCTATATGTTGTGCTCCTCAAATGACTTCTTTTATATGCTCTTCAACAAAGACACCACAACAACAAAAATAATTTGATAATTTAATTAAAATGGAATTAATTACAAAAGTGTGTCATCTATCTGAAACATAAAAGTCTAAGTTTGACTTCCATGTCCCTACAGTTTGCCTGACCAAACTACCTGCTATTCAATGGTTGCTTGGTTCAGTGCAGGAGTGCATTTACTTCTGGCCCTAATTAATTACAGGGAAAATGCTCAATGTGTTTATCAAAAGGTGTTTTTCTAGACTGCCTTAGATTAAATTCTCCAAAACATTGTAATTATGCCTAAGCACATGAAACCCAAGTCTAGGGTGGCTAATATTGGGGGCATGCCAAATTGTGAACACCAGCTTGGTGGCATGCTGCATTGTATCTAAAGGGGGTGTATAATCAACACAGGTGGGAAAGATGAAAGGGTAGTTGGAAGACACTTTTTATGTAACTATTTATCTATCCCTCTATATCTATCTATCTATCTATCTATCTATCTATCTATCTATCTATCTATCTATCTATCTATCTATCTATCTATCTATCTATCTATCTATCTATCTTTCTATCTATCTATCTATCTATCTATCTATCTATCTATCTATATATCTATATAATCTATCTATCTATATCAGGGAATTTTTAATTGCATTATTAGGCTGGTGCCAAATTACTGTAACGTATACATTCCAAAATAACAAAGGTTCCAGCACCTAGGAGGAGTTCAGGTGTGCAGGCTGTTAAAGGGACATTATACACCCAAAAAATATGGGCTATTTAAATGAAGCATACAAAGAAGATAAAGTTTGTCATCGACATGTATTATTAATTTTGCTGCTAAAGGTCCTAAAAATTATGTTAAAGTTTTAAGTGATTTGACTACATAAGAATACGTCCATAGTAGGCTACAGAGCAAGCATTTTTCCCACACTCCCTAGCTAGTACAAGCCCTGCAGGGACAGCTGTGAGCGCTATGTGTGATTCATAGGGACAATAAAAGGCTTGCGCTTGCAAACCCAGCTCCAGGGAATAAAAGTCTATAATTTAATATGTGTGGGTCTAAAAATAGTGTAGGGAGCGCATGCGAGGGGAACGTCCTAAGGGAGGGGCTGCTGGGGGAGAACAATAGGAAGGCTAGGTGTGCCGAGTGGGGGTTGTTTAAGAAAGGATAAGAGGAAAAGTTTGCTGGGGCAACGAGTGGCCATTGGTCAGGAGAAAGGACAGGGGAGGGGCAGAGCAAAGGGGATATATGGAGGGGGTCCGCAGGAAGTGGTCACTAACCTTTTTTCTCTGGGAATTTGTTATGGGAATTGGTCAAAGGAATGCAGCCTCCTGACCTTATGGCGAGCAGCCGGGCACAGCGCGGTATAGGGCTATATTAGATCCCAGCATAACGTCCACAGTGGTCCCTGCAGGGCTTCTACATTCCTAGGTGTGCATAACTTGTGTAAATGTGATCGGTGAACCCTAGGTCAGCACAGCCGGGGTAGGATCCCTAGGTCAGCAAACCTAGTAATGTAGAAGCCCTGCAGGTACCGCTGTGAGCGTTATGCTGGGATCTAATATAGCCCTGTAGGGCACTGTACCCGCCCTCTTGCCATTAGACCCACATATATTAAATGATAGGCTTTTATTCCCTGGAGCCGGGTCTGCAGGCGCAAGCCTTTTATGATCCCTATGAATCACACATAGCGCTCACAGCTGTCCCTGCAGGGCTTGTACTAGCTAGGGAGTGTGGGACAAATGCTTGCTCTGTAGCCTAGTCATATTACGGACGTATTCTTATGTAGTCAAATCACTGTAAACTTTAACATAATTTTTAGGACCTTTAGCAGCAAAATTAATAATACATGTCGATGACAAACTTTATCTTCTTTGTATGCTTCATTTAAATAGCCCATATGTTTTGAGGTGTATAATGTCCCTTTAAGGTCTATACCAGGACCCCACAGAGTAATGTCCAAAAGAAAGTTACAGCAGCACCACCAATAAGAATATATATTATTCAGCCAAAATAAAAACAAACAATGTTTCATACCTCAGGCCTTAATAATGTATAAAGATACAACAATGATAGCACACCTATATATACCCCTAAGCCACACCCCTCAATTAACACCAGGTAAGCGTACACCTGTATATACCCCCTCTAGAGTTCAGATTTATGCATAACCTATTTTCACAAAAAAAAACATTTCAAATTTCAAAAGATTTATATATTTATACCATTAATTTTCATTCTTATTTCAAATATGATTAGCCTTCATTTCAAGGTAGTAGTAATTTCAAAATAACATGGTTCATTGTTGTATCTTTATACATGATTAAGGACTAAGGTCTGAAACGTAATTTGTTTATATTTTGGCTGAATAAAATTATATTCTTATTGGTGGTGCTGCGCTGCTGTAACTATCTTTTGTAACATGTATACATGTGACTATTTGCAATAATAAAATTATCTGCACTTTATTCTAATTTGTTACAGAGTGTTATCAATGCACTGGCTTTCCTTATGTAGTAACATTTTCTTTTAAATCTGCAGTCAAATAGATGTTAGGAACGTTTTGTCATGCACAGATATTGCATTGTGTTAGTTAAAGTTG